>NW_008649001.1:270092-386487 GCF_000247585.1 Phytophthora nicotianae INRA-310 | reverse complement strand
TTCTGACCGAGAAGCACAAGACAGATCGTCTAAAGTGGTGTCTTCTCCACGTAACCCAGTCTACGGATCGTCAGCCAGTTTTCGCCCCGATGTACGACACCGTCCACGTGGACGAAAAGTGGTTCTACGTGAAGAAGATTGGAACAGAAGGTCTATCTGTTGACCGGTCAAGATGGGACACCCTGTGAAGATGCTCCCGTACAGTTTGTGCAGAGCAAGAGGCATATTCTCAAGGTGATGTTTCTGTGTGCAGTAGCACGTCCACGTGGAAACTGGGATGGCAAGGTGGGGATGTGGCCTGTTGTGGAGAAGTATGTGACCCAGCGAAGGAGCGTTAATCGTGATGCCGGTGTGGAGGAGCTGCGCCCCATTTCGATGACCCGTGAAGTCTACCGACGCATGCTGCTTGAAGATGTGATTCCCGCAATCAAAGCCAAGTGGGAGTGGGTGGGGGACGAGGGGCAGGGCGTTCCTCTTGTAAGCCCAATTTGGGTGCAGCAAGATAACGCCAAGCCACATGTGCTGCCTGATGACCCCGAGGTGCTGGTGGCTGGGTGTGCTGGTGGCTGGAGCATTCTCTTTAGAAACCAGCCTGCGCAGAGTCCAGATCTAAACGTCCTTGATTGCGTTTTATTCAACGCGATCCAGTCGCTGCAGTCGGTGACGGTCCCAAGAACAGCCGAAGACCTCATATCGGAAGTGGAGAGGGCGTTTGCGTCTACTACTACCACTACGCTGAACAAAACGTTCCTCTCCGTCCAGCTTATCATGCAGAGCATCATGAGGCACAACGGCGGGAATGCATTTGGCTTGAGCCACATGCAGAAGGACAAACTACTGCGTGCTGGTGAACTTCCTGATTCCCTTTCTTGCGATCCAGCTCTTTATCGGGCGACTCTCGCCAAAGTTGTGCCCCAAAGGGCCACGACGTGCGCCCCTCCACCATCCTCGGACTTCGACGCTTTCTTTTGACTCTGCTAGTTCTCGAGTAGATAGACCTCTGCAAATGTGCGTTATTTTCCGAGCAGAGGTAGTATGAAAATATATAATATTTAACACCTAATAAGGGGTAATTCACGGCCTTTGTCAACATTTCAAAAAAAAGGCGACAAACTCCGAAAATTTTGGTTCACTAATGTGCTTTTCCGTAATATTCCCCCTCCCCCCAAGGGTATACAGGAATACAGTACAGTAGTACAATTCCCAGATTATATCTGTTTTGGAGGGAATTACAAAAAGTCATATTAGAGAACCGAAATTTTCTACCAACAAAGTATCAATTTTTATTTTTCGTTCCTCATGGCATCGCTCGACACGTTGACGCGGTAAGCAGCATGGTGTCGCTACCCACATGCAACAACCAACCCGCTAATTATCTGCACTCCACAGGAAGCTCGAGGAGACCCATGTAGAGATCATCCAGGTTCGGCGTGAGGTGGTGGAAGCCTTGCGCTCCTTCTACGCGTCGTCGTCGGCCATCACTGTGGACGAAGCTGTCAAGATCGCGGCCAAATGGGGCGCGTCACATGCATTTCCTATGACCGGTGACGACGCTGACGCATCAGATCTTCAGGAGAAAATGCGGCGCCTAAACGTTGCATTGCTGGACGCTGTGGACCGCTTGCAGCTGGACGAGAGTGGTGAGATGGCTCCCGAGGCGCAGCTACTGCTGTCCTTAACGCAGCGAGAGCGGCTCAAGAAGCAGGTGCAGCAGTCCAAAACCATGCTAGCACTCATTGAGCAGCTCACGGAGATGGACCGGCTACTAGGAGATGTGGACGAAGCTATCGACCACCAGTGCTTCGTTGCGGCAGCTGAAGGAGTTGCAGAAGTCGAGAGATTGGTGAACGAGCTTGCGAAGTCTGAGAATGGACAAGGAGGCAATGTGGATGATAAGAAGATCATACGAGTAGTGAAGCTGCAGCTGTTGAGCAAGAAGAACCGGTTGTTGAATCAACTTACGAGGTATTTTTCGTGTACTGCGGTGTGGAAGGATAACGCGTTGAGGGTGACGGCAGATTTACCCGAAATGGAGCTTGAAGGGACGAAATTGTCGATGGAAGAACGACGTACAGACTTCTGGAAGGCCTGTGAGGTGCTGGATATCCTGGCGCCAAAGATGAAAGACATTGTCAAGGCCATTACGCTTCACCTCATTAAGCCAATGCTACAGATACCACATGGAACACTAAAGCAGATTCGAGATGAAAGCGGCGTGACGCTTAAAGTTGTGGTGCAGAATCCTAAGGATGCGTCAGATGACAGCGAAGTAGCGGAGGTGCAGAGCAAATGTGCCAACGTTGTGAGCGTGCTCCAGTTTGTACACACGGAGTTGTTTGCGGGCAATGCTGAGCTTATGCATCAGCTTGGAGACTTCATGTGGAAGATCCCAGGTAACCTTGAAGCTCAGCTCATGAACCTGCTACAGGATAAAATTCCCCAGGATTCTGCGGCGCTGGAGGAGTACCGAGGTGTGCTGGCGACTGCTGTACGTGTGCAACACAGACGTGTGATTACTGAATGTAAGTGGGCTAACTTTGTTATCTTGTTTTCTAGGTCACAAGGTTGGAGAATACGTTAGTAGCGATCGGCTTCTCGGCTTGCAGCAATAGCCAACTGCGAGGCTTTGTCGACCAACTCAATCAGTACGTCGCTGCTCCTTGTTTTTGTGTTTTGTGGTATTTTAACCATTCACATGATCCCGATATTGTTCGTAGATTACACTCGAAAAAGCGCCGACAAGTAATCTTGAGCAACGGGCGTGACATGATGCGTCGCGATTATCGTGATTCAGTGAAGATTAATGGCGCCTCTGAGAAATGCAGTCTTACTGCCTCTGTTGGTTCAGGCAAGAAGGGTAAATACACTGGCAAGGGAGGCAGTGGATCGAGCTCTTCGCCCGTCAGTGCGAGCACGGATGAGGTTGAAAGCAGTTGCTTCCAGGTCCCAGACTACAGAGTGACTGTTTGCGCGCGTGAAGTGGTAGAGTTGGCACATCAAACACTCGTTGAGGCATGCACTTCCGGGGCATCAAGCGCGAATTTGCTCTTCCAGACAGCTCGTGATCTGTTGTTCCTGTTCCGTACAATTGTGCCCACGCTATACGAGGATGATATTGCGAACGACTCGCGGACTTGTATGCTGTATCATAACGATTGCCTCTACATCACGTACCACATGGTGATGATCGGACATCTCTACAAGCATCGGTGCGTATGAAGTATCTGCTGTGGTGTGTGTTAACAACTAACAGCTCCGCACTGTCATAGACTTCCGGCGCCGCTGAATCAAACTGCAACAATGGTGGACATGATCCCTTCATTCCGAGACGCCGGTGAGAGAGCATTGACTTCATACACCGCTGCTCAAATTGAGGAGGTTTTGTCCGGACTGAAGACTCTGCCGGTATGACTGCAAGTACGTTAGAATCATTGGATCGTGTGAACTGACCTGCAAGCGCTGTGTTTTTTTATGGGTAGTCACTTGGTGCTCTTGATTCGGAGTATGATACGGAACGCGTCGAGAGCTTTCTGAAAAGCGCTTTGTACAAGCTGAACGGAATGAGCTCTTCGTGGCAAGAAGGGCTGCCACTAGCGGTTTACAACAAAGTCATGTCAAGGATGGTGGAACCGCTTGTAAAGAACTTTGTGGATGGCGTGCTCACTCAGACAGTTTGTGGCTTTGTTGTATGCGTACGTTGGTTTAATGATCTTCTACTAACTGCTACTGTGAACTGTTTAATAATCCTAGAAAATTTCTGAAAACGCTGGAGCTCATCTCCACCACTTGCTGTCATTGCTAGTGGAGGTAAGAAAAACAAAAACAAAAACGCCAATGGAATTCGTTCCAGCTGTACCGAAGACTGATGTACTAACTGGGTTTGTGCAGTCTGAGACACTGTTTATATCCCCTGCTCAAGCTGCGAAATATGTTCCGAGTATCGGGAGGTTATCGAAACTGACTGCGATCTTGGTATGTATTTTATTTTTTCGTAGTTCAAGTGTACGGGATGGTATAACGTGCATATATATTACAGATGGATCCGCTCACAACAGTTCGCGAGAAATTCGACAGTGGCAGTTTAGACTCGTTCTCTTCGAATGAGCTGGCGGTACTCGTGAGGTAGGTTGCGTAATGAGCATTTCGCTAAAGTATTCTCTCATTAAAGGTGTCGTATTTTCTACAACTTGCAGGTCTCTATTCCGCGAGTCCCCAGAGAAGAAAGCGTTTTTGCAGGAACTACTAGCGGCTTGATAATACAAAGACACTCAGCATTTTTGCAGGGAAATTCGGTCGTTCTATTGTATTTTTCATTTATTATTTATTGTGTATACATACCTCTTCTACACACAGGAGCACGTAAGTAGCTCAAATCCATTGCTTATAGCGGAAGTACAGCTGCAGCGCAGCAGCGATGGCAA
This sequence comes from Phytophthora nicotianae INRA-310, assembly GCF_000247585.1. Lineage (NCBI taxonomy): Eukaryota > Oomycota > Peronosporomycetes > Peronosporales > Peronosporaceae > Phytophthora > Phytophthora nicotianae. Next base: position 382,066 of record NW_008649001.1, on the reverse strand, counting down.
TCGCAAAGACCCAGAAAAGCGCGTAGCCATAACGCTCATGGAGTTCGGGCATTTCGTCGAAGTTCATACCGTAAACTCCAGTGAGAAATTGGCCAGGTAGGAATACAGTCGTGACCACAGTGAGTGTGTAGATGACGTAGTTCATCTGATTCGCCTTGGCATCTCGGTATTCTTCCGTTAGCTGGCGACACATTTGAAGTTGTTGCTCGATATCATCAAGCGCAACAACCACGTGGTCGTGAACATCACGGACGTAATCGGTCACGGTAGCGTCAAAGTCTTTGCTTTCGATGATATTCTTCAGCACCTCGCGAGCCGCTTTAAGCAATCGAGGAAGGCGGAACAACTCGTTCTTCAATACCCTCAACGAACGCAACTCGAAGCGATGACGCTCTTGTTCCAGTTGGTTCTCAAGCGCGATTAAACATTCCGTAATCGAATCGACGACGCTGGTTACCTGGTCCACGATCACATCAAGCACCGAGTACACAAGGAACTTTGCGTCATTATGCCGCAGCTTGGAGTATGGTACAGCCAACCGACGGTTCAACTCAGTCCATATATCACTGTCACCGCCGTCTTTGACTGTGATGACTGTGTCATTGTCCACGACGAAGATGAATACGTGCTCGATCCAGAGCTTAAACGGGTCGTCGTCTTCCTCGTCAGTCTCGTCTGTGACAGCGCTCATACTGCGGCGGAAGGACATTCGCTTGACAAAAGTTGGCAGAGATGGCTCTCGTGGGTCTGAGTACAGTCGATTGCCTTTGTCCGCCAATTGCATCCTCAAAACTGGGAACACAAGGAACAGATGTCCATCATATCGATCAAACTTGGGTCGTTCATGGCCCTCGATCGTGTCCTCAATGGCAAGCGGATGTAGACGATACTTGATAGCCAGTCTTTTGAGGTTCAGACTATCTCGGCCGTCCAAATTGATCCAACGCACGTTCACCCACTCAGGTCGATGTGCTGTGAAGAACTCGTGTAAATTCTCTTGTCGCAATGCAAAGCTCTGCAGTCTGGTGCTCGAAAAGTCTGATACTGACAGTGCGGCTTGTTGGTACCCCGCAGTCCTCATCTCCTGTACCGTTCCTTCATCAAACATGTGCATCAGCTTCAGTCGATGAACTGCAGCGTCAAACTGCTGCAACGTGATCTGTCCACTCTGTTCTCTGTCAATACTCTGCACCAATTTCAGGAACACTGAGTTGTCCGAACATCGGATGCCTAGCGTTTCTAATGCAACACGGAATCCGTCATAGCTCAACTCCCCTCCTTCCTCTGGTGCTGCGCCTTCAAATGCCACACGGAGACGCGGTGGGGTCACATCGAAGTACGGATCAAGCATATTGAGCTCATCGACGTCCTGCACTGATCCATGGAGTGGCACATCGGCGAAGCTCTTGTAGTTGTTGGGACTTCCGTAGCCGTGGCGTGCCGAAGGGCTGAAAAGGAACGAGATCTTGTCCACATTCAGCTCTAGCTCCGTCGTCTGCAGACTGCGTCGCGTGGTGCTGGAATCTCCACTATTGGCTGCGACCGGGTACGAAGTGAAGTCCGGGTTGCGCGGAGACTCTTCTGGGCCACGTAGTAGCGGAGTATCCTCGTCCACGGGGTAGAAATCCATGGGCCCGGGCATCGTCTGGACTCTAAAAGTGACGCATCGAGTGTCTCTAGTGATGTACTGGAATGGACCTGTTTGGCGGTTACCAGATCGATACTGATTGGTCAAAAACATTTTCATTTGGTTTCACTAAGGAAGTCGAATCTGAGTAGAACTTCAACGTAGAATCTTTAGATAGCTATGCTCGCTTGAGTACTTCGCGCTCCTCTCTGTGGTCAAACCCTGCTTTGATCCACGTGAAATAGTCTCCAATCGAGTACTTGGCAGCTCCCAGCCCGCTGCTGGAAATGAGTTGGAGTCGGGTGGCGAATGGGTTTTCAAACTGTGGCTTCTTGGGACACCAAACGGCCTCTTCATGAGGCTCTTGGTTCGAAAGGGTCGCGTCCTCTTGTACGAACACCTTGTTGCTGGCGTACGAGTAATTACCCGTAGATGGCATGGGTCGAACAACTTCGACCTCTCGAGCGAGCGGCATGATCGCCATCTCATAGTCGCTCACTGTCGACTGGATCCGGTCGTAGTCGTCCTCGGTGTCGTCTGCACTTGAGTTCTTCTCTGGCGACGGAGGATCTATGAAGTCCACGAAGCTGCCGGTCATGGGATTCTGTGTTGGTTGTGGTAGTTTACATCGCAAGTCATTTGTCTTGATCTCATCGTTGCCGTCGTTGTCGCTGAAGCCGAACTCCTCTGAAACGTACCCCTCTTCTAGTGCTGACAAGCTGGGCGATGTGCCTGGATATGGCCACGTGTGGAATGTTGGTCGTTCGGCTGCCGCCTTCTCGACGGCGACTTCGAGAACCATCTCCCAGTTGTCGTACGTTGCTACGTCGGGGGCGCGGAAGCGAACGCGCTTCCGCTTGGGTCCGTACACAAGTCCAAAGCGTAGATTGCGCACGTCCTTGCCGGACACGGGGAGCATGCGCACCGGGTGAACACTGCCGCCGAGGTCGATTTCCAGGTCACCACCGAATATTGAAGGTCGTTTAATATAAAGAACTGGAATCTCTCGACTTGGTGTGCAGTCTGAGAGCTCGCGCTTGAGGACGATACTGATCGTGGATTTGTGCCTGCACGCAAACAATCTAAGGTTAGCAATGACACGACAAGAGTTGCGTCGATTGCTGCTTGTCGACGCACCAGAATATGCGGCAGGCCTGCATCTGCATGGACGTCTCGAGTGTTGTACATCGAAATGTAGTGGTCATCGTAGGAGATTTGAGATTGCTCCTCTGTTTTTAGTACTTGCTGATAACCCGCGAAGTTGAGAAGTGAAAAATACGACGACCAGTCGTGGAATGGTGCTGACCTCTTGCTGGCCTCCCCGCCAATCGAACTAAGACACTGGAGCACCGTACACCTCATTCTGTCGCTGGCGAGTGGATTGATAGATACCAAGGCGGTCTTTTCGAGCGATATCAGTCGCAGGATGGAACCTTTGACCGACACCTTCATCGCCACTACGATATCTATCGATTGTAGGTAGAATATTGTAGCCAAACAATCGAGTTCGCAGTCATCAACGGTACAGTTGATCACTCAAAGACGAGCTTTGTTCTTCAAAATATTCGTACTTAACCGAAATTAGTGTTGACTCTGCCCCCGTATCAAAAGAGAACAACAACATCCTTGAAAGGAATGCAGGTGACGGTGACATCAACTGACGGCGACCAAGTGGCGCAGATCACTGCGGAGCCCACGCAACAACTCAGCTCCGTAGGTCCGCAGCTACAGCAGCAAGTGAGTTTTGCGCTGTTCTTGATGAGATTACGGTCTATCAATCCACTTCTCTGACCTTCTTGCTCGTATCCTTGTAGTTTGGCATCCCCACGTCAGCGCAAGTTTTGATGCTGAATGGCAGCCCATTGCGTCTTGACCAGACCGTGAGTTTTACTATCATAATGGAAATGCAACGAGGCCTGATTGAGATGGTTTTGGTTGCTTTATATGCTGTAATCGACAGTTCGAGCAAGCGGGCGTGAAGGAGGACGATCTGCTGGTCATTGTGCGTAATCCTTCAGCTGCACCGACTGCTGCAAGACCTGCTATCCCGACTTCAGCGGGATTCACGGCTCGCCCGGGTATGAAGTTGCACGAGATTCCGGTGAGAAGATGCTGCTCGGGAAACGTAAGAGGTTGAATCACTCACTACGGCGATGTTACGTAGGCTAACCCCACACCGGAGATACTACTCGACATTATGGATAAAAATCCTCAGCTTCTGGCGGAGGTGAGAGGGCATCGCGTTGTAGAATTGGATAAAAATTAATTATGATTAATGATATATTGTGCTGCAGCTACAACAAGTGAATCCGAAGTTAGCAACGGCACTTCAGACCAAAAGCGTGTCGGTACGTGAGCTACGGCGTATTACAAGCAGAAATTGGAGCTGGTGTTAATCCTTGATTTGTAGGACGTGCGTATGGCACTGATGCAGATGCACATGGAGGCTGCGTCTCGGAAATTTGAAGAGCAGCAGGAGATTGAAGCTCTGGAGCGGAACCCATTCGACGCCGAGGCCCAAGCCAAAATTGCGGAGCGTATTCGTCTGTCGAATGTCCAGAAGAACATGGAGATTGCGATTGAGGAGATGCCTGAAGCTTTTGGACATGTCACTATGCTTTACATCCCGTGCGAAGTAAACGGAACGCAAGTGAAGGCGTTCGTCGACTCCGGAGCCCAGTCGACTATCATGTCGTCGGTAAGACCTACATGACTCGCGTGCGGTTATCAAAATTATTGACAATATCATTGGTAGAGCTGCGCAGAACGATGCGGCATCATGAGGCTCGTGGACAAGCGTTTCGCTGGCCAGGTACTGGTGTCTCTGTCAAATTTTGACGACAACTTTTTGGATCTAACTCTTAGAATTGCTTGATACAATAGGCAGTCGGCGTGGGCACGGCTAAAATCATCGGTCGGGTGCACATGGCTCCACTGAAGATTGGCAACGAGTTCTACAACTGCAGCTTCACGATTCTGGACCAGCAGGGTGTGGACTTCCTATTCGGTCTGGACATGCTCAAGCGGCATCAGGTGTGTTACAACAAATGCTTTGGATACCGTGCTCTTTTGACCGACCTGTGCGTGTATCCTTCTTCCTGGTTTCAGTGCTGCATTGATCTGAGCAAGAACGTCTTGCGTCTTCACGAAGGGGACAGCTTCCACGAGGTCTCCTTCTTGCCAGAGCATGTACGTCTCAGCTGTGATTATTTGCTGCAGTATCAGATATTTACTCAAAAGTATTGTGCTGCAGGAAATCCCGTCGTCTGAGAATCGTGCGGATTCCGCCCAACCTCCAGCCACACTTGGTGGCGTTCCTGTTCCGGCCTCTACTCCAGGCTCCACCCCGACGTCTGCTGCTGCGGCTCCACAGCCTGCTCCAGCTGCATCAGGAGGACAAAATGACCAGGAGAAGATAGCTCAGCTGGTGGGATTGGGCTTTCCTGAGCAGCGGGTACGCATTCTTGCATTGTTCTCCTTGCAGTGTATTACTGATATCTGTGACGTGTGTTGTCTTGATTTCACTATAGGCGATCCAAGCGTTGCAGACTTGCAATGGCAATGTCGAAATGGCAGCGGGGCTTCTATTCGAGAGCATGTAGTAAGTCACGCTTTTAACCAATCAAATTACAAATTGGATACTTTTGTCGAATCACAAGTAATTTCTCTCAATTCGCAATAATGGCAAAGACGGTAGGTGATGACGGGTTCCGGGAGGACCTGTACGAGATCCTAGGGCTCGAACCCGCGGCAGATGAGCGTCAGGTGGCCCGCGCGTACAAGAAGAAGTCCATCCTGCACCACCCTGACCGTGGCGGAGACGGTACGTGGAGAATAAAGCCATAATCAAGCTTCTCTTCTAACGTTTTCTTGTGGCTGCAGTGCGTAAATTCCTGGAATTGACGCACGCGCGTGATATTCTACTGGATCCTAAGAAGAAAGAGGCTTATGACAAGAAACTATCGCGTGAACTTCTGGCCAAGAAAAAGCAACGCGAGCGAGAAGCGGAGCTCGACGGCAAGCGCAGACAGATGCGAGATGGTACGTATCCGAAACATGGCTTTCTTAAAGTGTTCACGCTATCTAACTTGCATAATGGTGGCTGAGTAATGCAGAGCTGCTGCGGAAAGAACAGAACTTCGAGCTCAACAGGAAACCCAGCGCGAAGCAGCAGAAGGCGGAGCTTTCGAAGCTCCGGGAGAAAGCATTAGCTCGTCAGCAAGAGCTCCAGGATCGGCTTGCTCGGGAGGCGAAGCGGCGAGCTGAGTTGAAGAAGTACCAGGAATCTCACGGTGCCCCGAAATCACAACGCACTGTCACGTTCAAGTGGGATAAAAAGCAATATTCGCACTCTGATGACACGCTCAGTCGAGTGTTACGATCATACGGCGAGATCGAGACTATCAGAATGAAAACATCATCTGCAAAGGTGGTTTTCACTGAAGCTTCGGCTGCTGCAAATGCTGTACGTATTGAGGGACACAAGGACTGCTGGCGGGAAGTCTCGATCCAGGGCCATATCGTAGAGACGGACGGGTTCACGTCCACGGAAGACAAGACGACGACAACAGCCTCATCAAAGCGCAGCGTGGTGACGCTGCCTGGAGGGCCTATTTCACTCAAAGAACACTTGGCGTTTGAGGAGAAAGTCCTTGCAGCACTGCGAGGAAAAGCGAAGTTACAACAAGAGCAACAGCAGCAGACTCCTGTGCAATCACACTAGTACATGATACATTCGCCTGGCGCACATTCTTATGGGTTGGCTAAAGCAAATAAATATGCCGACGTCGCTGTAGTTCACGTTCCATGTTCTTAACGCGCTTTCTCGCTGGATGCCGTCATCTGACGCAGGAACTCTACCCACACAGATGAAATAGCGACAACCTCTTGGCCCTAACATTAATAAAAGGCAAGGTCAACACCGAATTAGACTGTAAAATGGCGAGGCTTAAGACGTACAACATCGTTGAGGTGTTCCATATTCTGGTTCAAAATGTGCACATTCGATACGGCTTCTTGCATCCCCTGAGCAATGCATAGCACTACATGAGTCCACGAGTCAAAGCAATGCACGCTTCAAGTCATGCTGACAAACCTCTCGAATTTCATCCTCAATACGCTTTTTCTCCTTCTGAAACCACTCCTACATCACCAATCCAAGCAGACAAACAACATCAGCACATATTTGTTACCATAACAGTGTCTCTATTGTCAGTGCGCACCCTGTCGGGGTCTCCGCGCGAGTCTCTTCGCGGCACTTCGTCCATGTTGTTCAAATCGCAAAATGATGTGCGGTACACAATATCCTCCTCTATTTCACATTCATTCTCTACCATAGGTAGTGACGTCGTCCTATCGCTTCAAAGCTACACAATCTAATTCGTATCAGGGGGACACCACCAAGGTCGCTATGATCAAGTCGCTGCTGACGCTGCTAGTGCTGGCGCTGAGTGCCATCTCCTTAAACGCCGTGCAATTCGACATCCGCCGCCGTGCTGAGAAGTGCCTGAGCGACGAAGTGGCTCAGGGAAGCCTCGTGGTGGTTCACTACAACGTGATCGGCGGTGTGCGTGGCCAATCGGGTGTCTCGCTGGCCATTACGGACCCGCTGCGCAAGTTCCTCAAGCAGGACGCCAACATCGACACGTCATCTGACGACATCCACAAGTTCTCGTTCACTGCGGATGCTGGCGGTAACTATGCCGTTTGCTTCGTCAACAGCAACGACAAGCCCGTGCGTGTCATGCTCGACTTTAAGCACGGCGTGGAAGCCAAGGATTACACGGAGGTAGCCAAGCGTGAGCACCTCATGCCTGTCGAGAAGGAACTGCGCAAGATGGAGGACACAGTGGACGAGATCCACCGCGAGATGCTGTACATGCGTGAGCGCGAGGCCACTATGCGCAACACGAACGAGTCCACCAACTCGCGCGTGCTCTGGTTCAGCTTCTTCTCCATTGTGGTGCTGCTCGGCATGGGCGTGTGGCAGGTCATGTACCTCAAGAAGTTCTTCAAGAGCAAAAAACTCATCTAAACACACATCAGCAGAGCCAATGTCGCCACAGATACTCGACTTTCTCGTGGCGTGGGGCAGATTTTTAGATGGGGGCTTTGGACGTCATGGATTCCAGCTTTAGTCTCAACGAAAGTAGCACACAGTAACACTTGGGTTTCACCTCGCCTCTAAAATGTAAGACGGCCTGAGCTGGGTCCTTATTCACCAAGAACGTCACTGAGTATAGCCCGTTTTGGTTGGCTTCCTGAATTTAACTTGCACGTTGCAGGGTGTGGCTATAATTGTGGTGATGGTGTCCGTTTGCTTTCCCAAAATGGAGCATTGACACCTCAAAGTGATTGTTTTGGGCATATTTGCAGCTTCACTAGTTTGTATATTTTCGCTTGGCTTGAAGTCATGGTAGACTACAGCCATGCGGCCTCAAGTGACGACGAGCAGCAACCTTATGATGACGAAGGCGGCCCGGCTTGGGAGACTGCGCCAGACAATGACGACGAGGAATATGAAGCTGGTAGCGACGACGCGTTCTCTGATCGGTCAAGAAGCAACGGTCAAGGAGATGTCAGCGATGGCGACTTCGAGGACGCTTGGCTGGATGACTATTTACCTGATTCCCCAGCAGTTCCAGTGTCTGGCACGTCTACTGGCGAATCTGATGACGAGAGTGCGTCTCCGCATCTCGTCGACAGCGATAGGACCGCGTCTCGAAGGTCGAGCTTAGCACTAGAAGACGACACAACACCGTCTCTCATGGTAGTAGATGCTTCTGGTGAACCGGTAGCAAGTCTGTTGTCTCCGAGACTAGCAGGACTCACGGCTCTCAGAGGAAGCAACTCGTTCTCGGAGCGCAATAGTGAGCCAGCGATGATTCACCCCATTCCGGACTCAATTCCACTTGATAAAAGTGGTCGAAGCGATTCATCGCCGATACTTTCTACGCCACTGACATCATTATCGCCATCCACTTCACCCTACAAGCGAGCGAACAGCCTTATAACTCCTCGATCCACTCCAACGACGAAGGCATTCTCCGTCCAGCAGTCTAATGGAACCGATGACGGTCACACAAGTCTATCCCGACCACGATCGTGCTCGCAGTTCTGGGATTCCGTTGAAAATACAAAGAGAACTCCTTCACGTCTTCTAGACGAGACGAAACGCAAGGAGATGTGGCAAGACTTGAAACGAGCAGAAGAAAACATCGTAACACCGAGTAGCAATAAGCAAGATGAACTTTCGCCTTCACGCTTACAGAAATACAAACGTGCAGCTTCGGATGCTCGACTAGATACGCTACTACAAACGCTTCAAGCAGAGATAGCCTCGCCATCGCATCGTGAAGAACCAGAAAGGCAGCGAAAAGAGACTCGTCTTCAACGACACAACTCGATGCGCAGCGCTTCATCCATGAGTCCTGTGGGTGAAAATGGCCAAGACTCTGGTTCCTTTTTCAGACGATCTCGAGCGCCACGAGCCTCTATCGCATCCTCCACCCCGTCTTCTCTATCGCCTGAGCCAACGTTGCCCACTGTTCCGTTGCCAGATTTCGAGAAATTGCAACAAGAGAAGCAGAATCTGCAACACGACAAGCAAATTCTACAGCAAGAAAAACAAACTTTGCAACACGAAAAACAAATATTACGAGCGGAGGTGGAGAAGAGTCGTGATGATTCTGCAGTCGACAAGGAGAAACTTCGACTTCTTACCGAAAAATTGCAGCAATTGAACGAAAAGATGATGCAGCTCAGTGAAAAACAACATCAACTTGATGCTATTGAAAGAGAGAATCGAAATCTAAAGGAAGAGACACAGAAGCACGAGATGCAGGCTCTCAGCTCGAACGAATTGGTCAAGACGCTTCGTGATCAACTCACACTCACCAGCAAGAGTGAAGAGCAGTTGAAATTGCAAACTAAGCAACTTATGGAGCAAAACCAGTCACTACAGGCAGATCTCTTGGAAAAAATTGCCTCCGAGACGAGCAAGTTTCAAAAAATGGCAAAGCTTTCGGCTGAGAATGAGTCACTAGTGGAAGAACTTGAGCGAAAGGAACACGCCATGAGGGACCGCGGTCTTGAGGAGCACCAACGTATGCGAGGCTTGGTCATTCACGGACTATTGCGCTCCAAACGACGAGATACTCTTCGTTCAGCGCTATTCAACTTGTCCACGTCAACTCGATCCGTGACTGCAAATCGCCTTCGTGCCCTCACGCTGCTATCAAATGCAGACCATAGGCTTACCCTGAAACTGAAAGCCTTAGCCCTCAGTAAACTCAAGCACGTTGCACGCGTGACCACTCAAATCGCAACGACGAAGAAGCTTCAGCAAAGTCTTGACACTGCGAAGAAAGAGTCCAAAGCACATCGAGTTCTGCTTGGTGTGATGCATTTAGATCGTCTCATGGATCATTGGGAACATCGTCAAGCTGCGAAAACTTTCACGACTTGGAGAGCAATCCAACGAGAACATTCAGTCCTAACACGATCACTGGAGCTGGGTTTATCCAAGCTGAAGCTGGTGTTCACTGCTCAGAAGAAAGCAGCAATCCGTGGGGCCATGTCTAAGTGGCAATCGGCTACAACACGTGACAATAATCGAGGGAATCTCGAGCGTTTGCTTCAGCTTGAAAGCAGCTTAACTGAAGCAAAAGAGTGCGTCTTCTCGTTATCACGGGCGAAGACGAAGTTGGAAGAGAAGCTTCAAGCTTCTCGCGATGAGATTCAATGCCTCACTGGCGAATTGACAGAAAGCGGATCGGAGCTGCAGCTTGTCAAGCACGGGTTCGTGACTACTGTGATCCGTGATGCCGAGCGCGCATGGCTGCGTGCAATATTGACACAGTGGCGGATGCAGACCCACGTGTCTGTTGCTACGAAAGAACTCCGGTTGCAGGTCGAAATGGCTGAACTTAAAGCTGCTGAGCGCGACAAATACTCCAAGTCTCTGGATGACTACAGTCGCGTGCTACGTAGCGATCTCGAGAGGTTCCAGTTCTTCTCGCTGGACAAACGCATCACTGTAGACGTGCTCTCCAAGAAGCTACTTCGTGAAGAAGAGCGTTATCGTCAGATGGAAGAGCGGCATGTTACTCTGGAGGAGAAGACGCATGCGCTCAAGACTCAACTCGCTTCGTTCGTCGAATGGGACGGGCTTGTGCTGCCGTTTTCCGTACTCGCGCTGTGCAAAGATGTCGCCGTGAGTAACCTCCGCGAGCTCTTCCAGTTGCACGCAGCAGCCGATAGTGGAGAGGGAGGGAGTATTGACGGCGAAAGTCCATCGCCTCGACTCGCTATGTCCTCACTTGTTCGTATACTCGAGTATTCGTCCTTGCTAGAAGAGAAAGTCATCGACCGGGAGGCTCTTGCTGAACGACTGGCCCGCCATCTTCCTTCGTACGCAGTAGAGCGCGGTCTTCTCTTCCCAGACTTCGTGACGGGTCTGAACCAGTTCCTGAACGATGTTTTCGCTGCCAGCAACACGAAGCACGAACAGTTAAAACGTTTCTGGGCCAGTTTGTTATCCCTCCTAGGAGCAGTTCAAGGTCGTGCGAGTGGCACCGCTGGAGCTGCATCGGGTAGTCGAGCTGTCAACGGTGCTGGCGAAAATGGGACAGGCTTGTTGTTGTGTCCTCCACGCAATTCTTGGGCGGGTCATCTGAGCGACGACATCCTTCAAAACCAGGAAAAACTGCTCGCAGTGCTTGAACACGAGACCGCAGTGGTAGAACGTGCCGTCATGGAGAAAGCGTCTCTCAAGCACACGTACCAACCCAGTGATCATTCTTCAGCAGGCAGATCAACTCGCAGCGGTAGTGCTGGCAGCTCGACAATGCTCGAGTATCAATGTGATCCACTTCTTCCTCCGGGATCACCATTACACTCCACCGCTGCAAGCGTAAAGTCAAGCAACTCAACCTCGTGTGATGCTGCAAATGCACCATTCGGGGGAACTGCGGGGTTTTCAATGGAGGCGTACGCAAACTGGCATCTCGCTCCACAAGTGCGAGATCTCTTCTTAGCTTTCCATAAACCGTTGCTCAAACTTCTCGTTCAATACTCCGGCGGCCAACGCTCTCCTGCCTTCGGTAACCAGTACTGTCTCAATTCGACCGCGGTCTTCCGAATGCTTAGTGATCTCAAACTGCATCCAAATTTCCTGTCCAAAGACTTCGTTCAAGCACTGTTCGACCGGTTCCGCGAGGCAGGGGAAGGTGGTTTGTTGATGTTGACACCACAAGGCTTCACGCTCTTGCTTGGCTCTTGTGCACTGGAGCTATATGCGCGATCACTTGCGAGCAGTCAAACTAAACCGGAGTTCTTGCTGTCAGCTCGCGAGGTTCTTCTGTCTTTCTTCGGTGACTTGGGTTTACTGGCTGAGAGTGATATTTCCCCGACTTTGAAGCTATGCTTCGTAGGTATTGATGTCGAGACGATCCTTTGGCCACTCTTTGAGTACTACGCGAAGTCTGCAGAGGTCAATGTCGGAGACGACACTCGAGTCGGGATGACTGCCATCACATTTGAGCGATTCATGACGGAAATCGCAGGCAAGGCTGCAGCTGAATCGCGCACAATATTCCGGCGAGTAATGCAGGACCTAAACAAGAGCCAAGAGCACGGTGTGAATGGAGCAAAAGGTGACGATCAACACTGGAGAATACGCTTGGATGAATTCTACGTTGCCATATCTTACGTACAGACCCAACGAAGTCCAGGAACAACATATGCGACTCCAGGAGAAGCTGTACGACAGTGGCTACAGCAAACGCAATAGGAACCACAAAGTGAACGAGTGAATAGTATTAGCAGCCAGTATGAAGCAATGAACACGATAGCTATCCATTCCATACCCATGCGTTCCTTGAAACTCCATCGATGTCTAGAATTTCTCCTCGTTGATCGGGACAAGTTGCACCACCATTACGCGGTTGTTGGTCTGGATAGGTGTGCCGACATTGGAAGGATCAACCTGATACTTCAAGCTACGGAATGAGTTCTGCTTCGCTCTACATCGGAAGTGTAGCTCAAAATTCTTCAACACTGGGTTGTTAGTAACCATGTCTTGTAATGCAGCAATGTCACGTTGCTGGTCCTCCAGACTGAACGACGTCATGAGTACAGGCTTGCCCAATGCCAGCACGGTTTGCATAGTGGGTTCCCAACTTTCACGAAGATGAGGATGACCGATTCCCGGATTATACAGCACAAAGGCGTCAGGAGATCCCAGCTTCTTTGCATCGACTTCGTGGTATAACCCATTGATCATTTCCAACTGGATGAACTCGTTTTCGTTCTCTCTGGTCGTGGGTGTTTTCTTGCGGGTCGACATCACCGGCACATGATCTCCGATCAACTTTATACCAAACTGTTGTCCTGGATGGAAGAACGACAGCTCGTCCCAAAGATAACGAGGCATCATCGCTTCTGCGCGAGCTCCGACCACATGGAGCTCAAATTTCGCTGCGGTGTCCATCTGGTACTGGTCCATTAGTTCCGGGAGGAACCTGCTGAGCGTCATGACGTACGAATAGGCCGACGATAGCAGTCTCAAAGCCCTCACATCGTCCAGCCAGCGTTCGTGAGGATGGTAGAGCTTCAAGTAGTCCGTCCACGACGTCGGATGTCTGTCACCTTCCCATTTGTTGCTCTCACGTCGACTTGGCTGCAGTACTGCAACAGCTTGTCAGTAAATTATCAAATTATTATATACACTACTTGGCAATGTATTGACAACCTTTAACGAAGAGATTAGAAGCTTCGGGAGTCGCTGAGTACTCGACGTCATCGATCATGCTGTCGTACAGCTCCAGCACTTCGGCCTTGGTCTCTTGCAGCGTGTCTGCACATGCCTAGTTGACATACACATATTGTCAATAAAAGAGTGTAAGTAGAAATATTTCTAAGCAATCGCCGACCTCGGAGCAGGCGAGTGGCAGCTGCGTCCGGCCGCAGTCCACGCGCTCAGCCAGCACGTCGATAATGTCGGAGGAGCGCGAGAGCGACAGAGCCGTTTGGCTGCCACACTGCAAACACGGTAGGCGAGCCACAGCCCCCACGAGCGATTGAGCGCCGGGAACGCGCAGCTGGCGCGAGGACATGCAGCGCACGGCGCCGAGCAGCAGTGATGGCCGACGCACCAACATGGTGAATTGCAGACTTACGTTTTTGGGGACATAGCTTGCTGTGATTGGATGAAATTGTGAGCCCAGCGATCTTTCGTTTGTTGAAGCTGCCTTCAACTTGCTGCCTAAATGTTGATCTCTGAAAGCACGAACAAGTGATAAATGAGTCGTTTAAACTGACTAGACTGGCAGAAAGATCAACCTGCACTGCTGCGTATTGCCAACAACTTCATCATCGTCGTTTAGGTACCATGGAGGCTATGCGCCATCTTATCCTGAACGTAAGTCACTCCTAACGTTTCTTGCGTCATGCCGACGAATTTGATAAAGTATGGTACGTCAATGAAATTTTCGTTGGGTGCTTACGCTTAAACGTGCAGGGCTTTCCGCTTCTTGCTGACTCACATGATCGTGGTATCGAATCCCCTATTGTACTTTTGTTCACTTACTAGACTTGAATGGAAAAAATCTTCGCTAGGCGCTGCTGGTCGCGCTCGCGATGCAAAATTGGTCTTGATTTACATGTCGGCAATGTACTTGAGAGCGACTTCAAACATGGTGAGAAAATAACCCACCTCGCCCAGCATCAATGATGGGTGGATCATAGCACCCAGCAATTCCTTGGTGGCTAGTGGTCGCTTCAGCCCGCTCTTCACTACCACATAGATATGTATGGGAAGGTAGTCATCTGCAGTCAGAGCCGAGTTTTCTCGCCACTCCAGGTTCTTCTCGCCGCAGCTCTTAAAAATCTCCAGGGCCGCACGCAGCAGCTCCTGGATCCTGTCCATAGGTAGCGTTCGCTCGTCAATCATGCTCAAGTGGTGGCACGATAGTCCCCAGTCTTCGTCGGACTGTAGGTGCTCTGGAATACCGCTCTCCGTTTGGGATCTGCACTTCAGGCGCTCAATATTGCGTGCCAGACGCAACTCGGCTTCTTTATCCACCGTCCAGCCCACGAGGAAGTTCACCTGTTTCTCTAGAGGTACCAAAATGGTGTCCTCCACCGCGTGGAACACGCAGTCATCCAGTACCGACGACACATCGACGCTTTGGTCCAACAGCGACAGTGTATCGGCGTATTGAGGATCCAGATGCTCTGAAATGTATGTTTCAATACTCGTGACAGTATTACGCAGATCCTTGACGGCCGCTGCTGCGAGCGCAACTCCTTCAAACTTATTGCATTCAGAACACACGGCTGTTTCGATCGTTGCTACGCGGTTACGGAAGGCGTGCAAGAACTGGTAGCACGTACTGCCCTCTACTGCTCCTTCGCAGTTGAGGCGACGGAACAGATCGTACGTCAGCCATTTGGGCTCAATCGGTTCACCGGTCGTGTCGATCTTCTCCAGCGAAGACACAAATTCAGCTGAGCACATTTCGAGCTGCAGCTCCATCAAAATACTGCGCTGCAACCGGGATGTCGGCTCCAAAGCTGCCAGATTTCGCAAAAAGACCTCGATCTCGCACAAGCCTCGATTAATTGCTGCAGTGCTGGATGGTCGAAACCTTCGCCGCGGGAATGGAAGGTCCAGCAAAAAGCGTAAATAATCCCTCTCTTCATCGTCGGCTTCAGGCGCGCGGCGGATCATTCCGCGGACTTTGCGTCGAAGGTAGTAAAAATCGCTAAAGCGCTTTTTTGTGATCCAGAATACACGCGTGTGTAAGTCCACGACGTGCAGTACATACTCGGTGACGGCAGGCATGGAGCTCACAGTCTCGCAGCGTACAACCCGCACGGAGAGACCTGGACGCAGTCCTGGATATTTCCACTTTGAATACTGCTCCAGCGTCATGTTGCGAGCACGTTTCTGTGCTTTTCCTTTGGTCGGCGAGAATACTAGCGGTGGCATCGGTGGCAGGATATTGGAGCCGGTACCTGACGAAGATGAGGCTGCGCCAGCGGCTGATGCGGCAGAAGCGGGTCGTCCTGCTGTTTCGGGGCAAGAGGCGGCGTCCGGGTCCATTGGTCGGCGGTTCGCGCCGTCCTCTATCCTCCGAAGACCTGGGATGGAGCTCCTGACAGTCTTCCTGGGCTTGGTCTGTGTACTGGGATCGACCATATCGGGGTCCATTTCTAACAGGAAGCTCGGCTTCCTATCTCCATGCTGCAATCATAACGGAATGGTCCACCCATCAGTCACAAAAAAGCTCACGACTTAAATGCTCCACAGTTACGTATTTCGCACCTTGTTAGCTCCTCGACTTAATATGGAGCGGGAAATGTGCTGTAGCAGGCGACTGTCGTGGTGTGATGACATTCTTACGGCGAGTTTGTACATGACGTGGCCCGCGAGCGTCGAGCGCGCGTGCTCATCGGCTGCGTCGGGGTCCTTCTTCTGCGCAAGGTCGACAAGCGAGAACGTGGGGGCCACGGGCGCGAGTGGCGGCTGCGGCGGGAACTTGAGCAGCCTCCGCCAGCCCGCTCCGGCCTCCTCCTCGCTCATGGGCTGCAGCTCGTCGCACTCGATCTCTGTCTCGCTGCTCGCGCGCTGATCGCGCCCCCCGGCGACGCCGCTCATGCTGTTTGCACGTCGACCCTGGAACTGACGAGCAGTGAGGGCTGGTGTCTTCGCGGCGGTGGTGGTTTGATTGTCGGCGCAGGAAGCCTGTCCTACAGCGCTGGCGATTACGGCTGCCGATGCTTTGTGCCTGGTTTAGCCAGACCTGACTTGACTGTATAATTGAACCTACTTTGAGACACATGCTTGATGATAGGATTAGGCGGCTGATGGGTTGCGGTGATTTTGATTTTGTATGCAAAATGGCAGACAGGCGAAATGAACCATATGAATTCATGCTCGATGATAAACACATAGGGAGAGGCGGAACCTGAACTCACGTCGCAGAAACGAGGGAACAACGCACTGCTGCAACATTCATCCGCTCCAGGAACCTTCACGTTACCTCCACGCCGGGTTTCTGCCCGCTGAAGGAACCAAAATCCATCGACCATGTGGGGGCGGATTGGAAGAAAAGGGCGGACCAAACTGCTGCTCCGGCAGAGGGCAAAATATATATACTAGTATGTTTGTAGAGCGTGCTTGTAACCGTGGGGCACCTGTACGTTTTGCTGTCATTTTGATCCCCACTTCTAAAGAGCAGCAGGAGAGTTGTGTTCGAGATGAGCCAATACTGAAGTCAAGTGAATGGCGCAATCGTCCCACTCCCATACGGTGTCCTGATTGGTCATAATAAGTATTAAATTTGGTCCAATCATGTGCCATCAAAAAATAGATTTTAGTCAGTCGCGCCCTTGTGCCTCTTTCCTTCAGGATCTGGAGGTGACCGCCAATCCGTTGAAGCGGGTGCCGTCCTGATGTTAGGGGCAGCCGCGGTTGGTCTCCGAGCGCTTGGAGCTTTCAAGGAGAGTTCATTTGAATAAGGCTGATTTGAATGGCTGGTATTTCGACCGAAGCATTGTCCTCCTCTGGCCTGGATAAAACCATCACTGTCTCCCACAACTTCGCACCATCGATTCCTTGAGCATGACTGAGAAGTGCCTCGAGACATGAGCTGCGGGAAATCCGGCTCGAGGTCAGATCCAATCCTGGCCAAAGCGCCAACATCAGCATCGACAGACTCTTCTCCTTGCCCGCGTTCGATTGTGTCGGCCGTCCACTTCAACTGCTGAAACGGCAATTTCAAACGAGTCAGCATTGTCGCGCTGAGATTTGCACCGAAGCCGATAATTTGTACTTCGGAAGTGCATGTAGTTTGAATTCCAAAGCCAAGTTCGTCACGTTTGGAGGTGGTTGATCCCATCCGTTGTTGTACGCTCATCTGCTCGATTAATTATTTGGAGATGCGCAGTATTCTAGATTTTGGAACACCAAATTTTGGCAAGTACTTCGAAATAGAATTTAGATTCTGAGCTTTCCCAAACCCGCGATCCACAGATCTTGAGAGGTCGCAGACTCCTGAAGAGATGGAGCAGGCCGAAGCCAAGCCTGTGCTTGACCGCGTAGAGCAGCGCCGTCGGTATGGGCTGGACTGCGGCGACGCCATCCGCTTCGAGGCCGGTTCCTGGGCACCAGGGGGCGAGCACGTGCGGCAACTCACTGTGCGCAACGTGTCACAACGCACCATCAAGTTCAAATATGAGCTGCCACGCACGAAATACTTCAGCATGAACTTCCCCACCGTAATGACACTTAGTCCGGGCATGCTCACAACGCTGGATGTGGCCTTCCGACCCGTGAAACTCGAGGAATACGACGACTTCGTGGATTTCCACGTCCATCTGATCGAGGGGGGTGTCGCTGCAGTCTCCGGGCGCTTCCGAGTGCCCGTGGTGGCGCGCATTGCGGCACTTAAAGTGGAAATACCGCACGGCGTGGACTTTGGATTTTGCCCCACTAAAGAGACCACGCTACAGGGCTTCATGCTGCATAATTGTGGACAGATCGACGCGTTATTTGACTGGACAGTACCAGCCGCAGGGGAACATGGAAGGCCGTTCGCAGTGCGACCGGAGTCTGGGCGAGTTAAGGCTGGGGCGAGTATAGAACTCACTGCAAGCTTCTGTCCTGCTAGTGCCTCTGTGTACGTCACCACCACGACCTGTACTGTCAAGGTAATGCTGAATAATTAGTCAAACAGCTCAAACTCGAGGCGAACTCACCGTGTTATTTATCCATTGCAGCCAGATACCACGGAGTCGTTCGCACCGGCACATGCACTAGTAGAGACGATGAAGATCAGTGGTATCAGCAAGTTTACGCATTTATCTGCTTCGGAGACGGAGCTAAATTTCGGAGAAGTGCTGGTTGGTGCACCGAATACAAGTCGCGCTCCAACGGAGAAGGAGTTTATATTACGGAACCGCTCGCTAGTACGTGCCAGCTTCAGCATTGAAAATGTCGAGAGTGATCACGATCCCAGGTTCTTTTTCTCACCGTTGAGCGGTGTCGTTGACGCTGAATCGACAGTTTCTATCAAGGTACGATATATTCCGCTGAGCGCCGGTACTTTCACTTGCGATCACTTCGATATCTTGACGCCTGGTGGCAATCGAGTCCGAATCACGTGCAAAGGACGAGCTATTGGTCCCAAACTGAGCATCTGGCGGAAGAATTTGGAGTCCAATTTCGTACCAACACGATCTGTGAATTTTCACGACATTCCTGTGGGTGACAAAGTGGTATCGCGTGTTATTACGCTCCGGAATGAGTCGCCAGTGGAAATTTTCTTTCACTTTGATGCGCAGTCTAAAGGTGTGTTCTGCTTTGACCGGGTTACAGGCAAGATACCGCCGTTCTTGGATATGAACATCACCATTTATTTCTCGCCAGATCACTCTGGGAACTTCTACCGCAGATTTTTCCTGCTCGTACGACATCAAAGTACGCAGTATGTGGATGTACTAGGGACTGGATACGACGAGAAAACGCGTCCCTCTCCTTTCCAACAGGCTCACGTTGATGCTTATCGTCTTCGCGCCGCAGCTGGTCTTGGATGTCTTTCTCCGGATCAATTGGAGACGTACCATGAAGAGAACGGTGATGCTATGTTCCTCAAAGGCGTGTTACAACTTGCAAAGGCTGAAGAATCACTGAATACCAGCGACGCTGATTCATCCGCATCCCAGCTACCTCCACCCAGTCGGATCCTCACGCGAAGTGGAGAGGCATCATTGGCCGATGTCGAGGTTTGCAGTGAATACTTTATCAATGTTGAGGACAAGATCAACCCGATAGTTATCCTCGGTGCTTTTCTGGACTTTGGTAATTGCGGTATCGTTCAATTCCCATCGAAAAAGCTTCTTCTTGTGACCAATAATACTCACAGTAAGGTGACATGTTCATGGCGTGTGGCTGTGGCGCCTGGTACTTTCGAGACGAGTGATGATCAGTCAGTGTTTCAGGTATTCCCACCCACCAGTGACATCGCAGCAGGAGCAACAGCAGAGTTCCGTGTTGCGTTTCAACCATCCCGAGTCAATACTTACTATTTCGCCGAGTTGGAAGCGTTTGCTTCCTTTAAGTCTAACCGTACTTTTCGCTTGGTCAATGTCGATACGTTTACACCTCCATGGTGTTTAGTAGCTAAGGCTAGCGGTAACACGTTTGCCTCTCCCACGGAGCAGTTTCTACCGAAAATCAGCTTCCAGGTGCTGAAGAATAAGGTGGACTTCCCGCCTTGTTACCTCGGTGATAGCGTTTTTCAGACAATACTGCTTGAGAACGCGAGTGATACACCTGCTGTCTTCTCCTTCGTTGATGATCCGGCTGAGGTTTTCTCGTGCAAGCCGATGTGCGGCTATATCGAGGCCAAGTCTTTCCATCTCGTGGCTATTCGATTCACGCCTCGCAATGTGCGGAAATATTCGTGCTTTCTGCAATGTATAGTGAACAACGCGCGAGCCAAGCCGGAAGTATTGGAGCTTACCGCCATTTGTGCTCTACCGCAACTGAGCTTCCAGGATATTGAAGCTGGTCAACTGTTATCTTCAGAGGCAAAAGTTTACATCAAGCCAACCTCTGTGGGTCTCCAGTCTTTGAAGCAGATCGAGTTGATCAACACTTCACGAGTTCCGCTTGTGTATCGATGGGAACTACCTCCGAAATACCAGAACGTGTTCCGAGTCAAGCCGAAGCTTGGCAGGCTCAATGGAAGAGAGTCCACGTCCATCGAGTGCTGCTTTACTCCAAACGAGATCCGCGAGTACGCCAGTCGTTTCCTCGTGGCTGTTAAGTCCATCAGCGTTCCACTAGATGAGCGTAAAAGCCTCAAGTCGAAGATCCCAATACTTCAGGAGCTCACGATACGAGTACAAACGAAGGGAACCACGGGTGCAATCCTATTCCAACCGGAAACTCTGAAATTCGAGACAATACTCGTCAACTCCAACTCAAAGCAGACGTTCTTCATCGAAAACACAGCCGACTGCGATCTCATGTACTCGTTACAACAGTCGATGATCGCGAAAACTAAAAAATGTCGACACAATGAGAAGAATGGTGTTAACAGTAGCGAAGAGGATAGTGTCGCGTCAAATCCGGTTGGTAAATTGGTATTCTCTCAAGCAGAAGGCTGTATTCCGGCCCAGTCACGAAAGAAGATCACGGCGACGTTCTTTCCTACATCAGCAGGATTGTTTACATTTGAAGTATCGTGTCTTGTTGGCAACCAAGAAGCATCATCACCTTACGATACGTGGGGGTTCCACGAGCTCAAGCCTGCCACATGCATCATTCAAGCTGAGGCTTCTTTCCCGACTATCGAAATTCAAGACCTGCGTGTGCCAGGATTATCCACACAATTGGCCTGGCACCAGTTCCGATGCAACGAGATCAACGAGTATCTCGCTGAACCACTAACAAAAGTGGAAGAAAAGCTGGGCAGTTCTACAGCCATTGGCAACTCCATTTCTCCAGAATCCGAGGATTTTGGAGAAGAGAATCCGATGAAACGCTTTGCTCTCCCGTTCTCTCCTGCTCCGTTGGGTAGCCGTATGGAGAGGGTATTCCTGAAGCTATGTAACCCTGGGAGTCTCGTTGTGCAATATCATCTACGCTTACCGAAAGAGGATACGGTTGAAATCGAGCATTGGGCTGAGACCGGTGCACCATCAGCTGAGGAAGTGCGCTTGAACGTCATCATTGACAGTAAAGTATTCAGTATCTCTCCACGTCGAGCGACCTTGCTGCCTCGCCAGAGTATCATCTTGACTCTTTCATACTCTTACACTTCGGAGGCCTTTGATGGTGAACACAACCTCCCTCTGTTCTTAGAAGTCGACAAGGGTAAGAAAGTGGTGCTGGAGCTGCAGGGCCGAACACTTACACACAAAGACCCCAAGCTATTCCTCCCCACGCAAGTGTTCCATCTCTCTCCAGTGACAATCGGCGAATTTCGACGAGACTTCATGCTTCCACCAGCATTAATTGAGAGTAAAAAGGGTGATGACCACAGCGATCAACACAAGCAGGTGCATTCTCGAATTGGTAGACCTCCAGTTCAGCAAATTAAAGTGTTTAACCGTGGTGACAGCGCTTTACGTTTGGACATCGGAAGTGTCTCGTTCAACCAAGTCAATGCTGCAAACTATGGGTATCAAGTGCTCGCCTGTGCCAATAACTCTGAAATTATTCCAGCCAAAGGCTCCGTTTTCCTCGACATCGAATTCAACCCGATCAAAGTGGGCACCATCGAGGTTCCACTATTGCTTAAAGCGCACGGGTTAATGGGAAAAGGATACAAGGAAATGGTGGAGATCACCATCGTTGCAACAGGATACCATCCCAAGCAATGGACATTGCAGCAGATAAAAAGCGAGCTATGGCTTTCAACGGCACCGCCGAAGAAACAAGCCTTGAGTATTCCAGATCTGCCAGCTTGCTTCGTGTCAGATTACGTTGACTTCGGCCACGTTTCAATGTACTCGGAAGCGAATCAGCTACTGGTTTTGCAAAACGAGAATGGTCGAGATTCCGATGTGAGTCCACGCAGTTTCGTCTTCGAATGGGACTCAATGCATCCTCTTGTTGCTAATGGGACCATCTCGTTCTCACCGAAGCGTGGCGAGCTTGGACCGGGCGAGAGAGCGCTCATTCGTGTTAGTGTTGTTGCAGGAGGTGATGCCTTTGTCGTTAATCACGATGTGGCTTGCACGATCATCTACAGCGACGAGCATACGGACTCTATTAGCAACAACGCAGTATCACGAAGTCCGACACGATCTAAGGGGCAGACGAATACAAGCGCTTCAAGTCGAAATAACGACAACAAGACTCGAATGTCGATTATCCATCGCTCAACAGCAACACAAGAAGCGGTTGTCGACAAGCGTGGCAGGTCTGTGCTGAAATTGGCACTAAGCAGCAACGACTCTCCTCATCCACAGACGCTGTCGATGGCGCAACGTAGCAGTCATAGCAGTTCACGGAACACTTTGTTGCCGTCTCAATCAACTCGCAAGGGATCTCCAGAAAGAACTGGCATGATGTCGAGTAGTGACAGTCGTCAACTGGAAGCATTGGCTGACTTGGAGCCGACTCCTCTCTTCGTACGCATCTACGCACACGTTCTGCCACTGGATGTGATGGAGAGGATTTATCCACGTGAAGAGCTGATAAAGATGCCATTACCGACTACGAAGGAGATTTTGCGTGTTCTTCCGGTACCTGCCACAGACGTGAAGACTCCTTCGTTGTCCAGTACGAGAGATACAACCACTCCAACCAGAACAACCAGAGGACTCAAAAGCAGAGGTTGTATGGGCAGTGACAAGGTATTGACCAGCAAACCTGGTACTGCTTCCTCATCCGTCATCGAAGATGAGTTTGCTGCTGCAAGATGTCGAGACGTACTGTACGATGTCATGGAGACTCTAGTGATGGACGTGTTGACATCCAGCGTGATCCAAGGGGCCCTGGAAGAGCAGCTCGTGCCACTTCCTCGCTCCGATCGCGCCCTTGAACACGCTTCAACGTCAGAAGGAGCCAAGGCCATTCAGCCGCCGGAAACTCTGTACCACGAAGTCCGGCAAGACGATGACTGCCAGGCGATTATTGCCGATGTGATGGAGAACACAGTGTTCAACGTTCTTCAGGAACTTTTCTACGGGGATCTTGAGCAGGAACTGCTGTGTGTACCTCGGAAGACTGTGTTCCCAAATGCTGGTTTTCCTGTTGCTTCTCTTCAGCCTGCAATTGCCCCAGACATCAACAAGAACAGTCAGTCACAACTCAAAACGTAGCGAATAAGCAGCTAGTTCAGTAAATCTGACGGCGGTCTGGTAGATAAAAGAGTACAACAAGTAGTGCGCGATGCGTTCATTACGATCATTACGAGCTCTTGGCAGCCTCCTCTTTCTTCTCGTTGTGGAAATCCTTGGCGAAAGTCTCCGCCACGATAAGCGGGAAAACCAACGTAGCGTCAGCGTAGAGTTTGACTGGTTTGGAACCCAGACGCAGCTTACCCCACGATATGGCCTCGTCGGGGCGAGCACCAGCGTCGCTACCGTCAAACTCTTGGCCAGTGTTCACGAACACGGCGTAGTCGGCACCGTTGCGCATGAGGTTGGCGTTCAGGATGTGGTGCTTGACCATACCGCCACCGAGAATAATGACGCCCGTCTTGCCAGGAGCGCGGATCGTGTGGTCATTCATACGACGAATGTCACTGGCAATGTCCAGTACCAGTCCTTCGTTACGGTACGAGTGGAAGTAGATCATATCGCCAATGGATCCGTCCGTGAGCGCTGGGCAGAAGACAGGGATGTTGTTCTTGTAGCACCAGTAGTAGACCGAGTCCTCGTTGTTAATCTCCTTACCCAACCGATGGATCATAGTGGACGGAGACCAGACCGTGCCCTGCGTCTTCTGCTCCTCCAACATTTTGTCCAGAATGGGGTCCATCCAGTCCTCAAACTTGCAGTAGTTGTCATTAGGAACCAGCAAGTTGCCAATACGGTTAATACCGCGACGACGCAAATTCTCTCCCTTTAGAGAGAAGTCTCCGATGTACGTAGGAGCCAGGCACTTGATGAAATCCTCCTCGATACCACCAGCTGACGACACAATCACGTCCACCATCTTATGTTGCGCTAGGAAGCGCAATGTCTCGCGCAGGCCACTGGAGATGAGGTTGGACGTGTACCCCAGGAAGATTTTGGTCTTCACGGTCTTACGGAACTCCGGGTCCTTACGCTCCTCGTCGTGCTCTTCTGGAGACACGGGGTCGTCGCTCAGACGCCACTTACGCATGCGCTTGATCTCCTCGATGGCCTCGCCCAGGTTGGTGCCCTGATAGCCCATAGTCACGTACGACTGCATGAGCTTCTCGTAGTTGACGCCCTCGTTGAAGTCGTAGCCACGAACATGGGCGCTCTTGCCCTCAAGGCTCTCCGACTTTACAAGGACTGCGTCCTGCGCCACCTGCGGTACGTTCGAGTCGCTGTCTTGAGCTGGTGCGGTGCTCATGGTGGAGCTAATTGAGCGGTGTTGGGTGATGGACGACTGGCGGAGGAGTGTTGGTGTCTGATCGGAACCCGCAGGTTTCTGTAACATAGAAATACAGTCTCTCCTGATTAATTTATGATTCGAACGAAATGTACCACAGAACCACAACAATTAACTTAAACGACACCCGACTCAGATCAAATCTCTCGATTAAGTATCTATTTCCAACAGGACAACGGCAAATTTTTGAAGCAGCGCTGACGTACGTTAACCTAAGAAAACTATTTTACGTTTCTAACCTAACCTTCCAAATTGAAGCCCAGCGTATCAAACATGGCGCATGACGGGAGCAACCTGTTCCAGATCCGCCGCATCTTCGGCTTCCCGACGTCCGCGGCGTCGTCCAATGGGTCGATACCGGCGCTTAAGATCGCTTCCATGGCCGTTCATACTCTGGAGAAGAAGCAGCTACTAGCGCTCGCCATCAGCGAAGAGTTCCCCAAAACGACACCCCACCCGAAGAGCGACAGCTCGGCGGCCTACGCGGGCCCCGCAGACGCGAAAACCAACTTCCTGTTAGTCCGAACCATCGAAGAAGATCAGCGTACCCGCTTCTGGCGCTTCCCCGTGTGCTCCACTCCCAAACAACAGAAAGCCGGCAAAGCTGAAAGGCTCTCAGCCTTGGAGTTCAGTCCCGAGGGAGATTGGCTCGCAGCCTTATCGCAGCGAAAGAACCGACTGCACCTGGTGCCGGTATTGACATTAGTGGCTAATCAGCGACGTGCCATGCTGGACGCGTCGTACCAGCCCACGTCGCATCACCGCGAGCTCATGAACGTGAATCAGGCAGCAATGACGACGCAGATGGCGTCATATCTTCGCGCCACCAACGAGTATGGAGGCCTCAATGGAGCTCGTTATCACTCCCAAGTGGCAGGAGACGACGAGCAGATGAGCACGCTCGAGTTCGCCCCGGGTATTGGGAGCATCACGTGTGTCAGGTGGTGGAGATCGCTCAATGGCAAGAATTACTGCCTAGTAGGCGGGACGGAGAGCTTGATTTCAATTGTCAATGTAGAGGAGAACGCGGAAGAATGCAGATGTGAGCTGGTGAATGCAGGCACTATTGTGAGTATTGATTTAATGCAGGAGAACTTCAGGAAGGAACGCAGAACTTCCATGTTGGTGAAAGCCAAGAGCGAGGATATCGACGATAAGGAGAGAGAAGCAGGTGGAACGGGGGTGAGATACTATCGAGTTGTATTGGAGAAGAAGTTTCAGGCAAGACCAAAAGTGTCACCAAAGAAGAGGACGAAGAAACAGGAGAACGAAACGACGGAGGGTGCTCCTTCGACGCTGAAAATCGTGACGACAACTGGTGGATCCTCGTCTTCGAGTGAGACGAACTTTACGACGACAAATACTGGCGGATCGGGCACGTTTAGTTTCTCGAAAGCTCCCAAGCTTGTCGTCAAGACGTTCCCACAGCATTTCCTGGAAGACATGGACTTCCGACCGCAACGCATTAAAAAGAACTCGCCGCAAGTATGTTTGTATCCTATCAACGGAGTACTGAGCTCGGAGTCGTCTCTAGCGCTGTATGATTGCAGCAAGAGGAAAGCCAATCTCTATTCCAATTTTCATTGGAGACTCAAAGGCGAGTACGAGGTCCCTGACCTCCTACCTGCATCTTTCGCTGATACCGGGGAGCTAAGTGAAGTTGAAAGCAGTGGAACTAGTGGCCAGCAGGAAGAAACAGAAGGTTCAAGTCCTGCCGAGGAAAAGGACGAGGTTGTGGACGTGGATTTGACTTACTGTTCAACAGATTTGATGCTGCTGCAAGGCCGCACGTCCAAGTCTAACGAGACGATCTCGACGTGGGTCTCGCTTCCATCGAACCAAGGAATGGACGAAGACGTTGTTCGAGCGCATATTGTGCACTACCTTTCGTTACATGGCAACGAAAGAATCGAGCGTGTGGTTCAGAGTACGGCGAGAAGTTCGAGTCGTGGGGGTGGGAGCGGAAACGTGGGTGGCAGTCAGTCCGGGGAGGCAGAGATCATCTATATCCTGCAAACGAAGCACAACGCGTACGAATGTCGACCACAATGGTCCCGTTTGGCACTCTTCAAGGCGCTCTGTGCTCGCTCCATTGCGCTTCGTGACGCCTTGTCCATCGGCTACGCTCTTGGTATCGACATGGCTTCACTATGTCAGGTGGTTGCCAACACTTTGTACACCAATGTGATCGACGGCAGTACAACCGCAGACACCGAGTTTGTTCAGTGGGTACGTGAACTCTTTGAAGTCTCCCGAGTTATGCCGTCCAGTGCTGTGGAGCAGTTGACTGCGATGGGAGGTGTGCAGAGCGCTATTGACTATGCCCAGCATGTGCTTTCAAAGCCTGTGCGCGACTCGATATATGATGGAGGGGAAAGAAGACGTGTCGCTTTGCTGCTGGTGGATCTGGTCTTTCAGCAGCAGCTACAGAAAGATACATCGCATGATACTGAAGCAGGGCAGGTGCAGTCTCTAGAAAGGCAAGATAAAGAGCGTGAAGCGTGGCTCGTCGAATTCCTGGAGACTAATCGAGATTACATGACCACAGACATCGTGGACCTCTGTCTTTCCCAGCAGCATGTGGATAAGGCGATCCTTGTAGCAACTCGACGAGATGAGGTGCCGAGTGTTCTTGAGAAGATTGTCAGTCAGGGACTGGCCTCCGCAGTGTCTGAGAAGCTATTGCGTTCTCTTCTTGAATCTGGCCACGCTGCTGCGCTTACGGCTCCATCCAGTCGCTTAATTCTGCGGTCATTTCCGATCGAAGCTCAAGTGGAAGTTCTGTTGGCGCACCCACCTGCTATTCTTCAGCATCGAGACTGGCTGGAGCGTAACTTGGCTGCAATCTCTCCTCAGCTTTGCCGTCAGCTTGCTGGCAAGATTAACCCTGCACAGCCAGAAAGCGCAGAGTTAGCTGCCTCAGCTACGGTGGAGGAGTCTTCGTCAGCGAAGACTGGGGTACATTCTGAAGTTTCCACGTCCGAGTTCATAAAGGTGGTTCCAGAAGAGCAGGTGGAGCTCTTTCTCACTCTCCTCCTGCACTTGAATTGTCGAACACAAGACGATGAAGCAGAAAGTGACGATGAGTTCTCGCAATCGAGACTTGAGACGCTCCTGAAGGACTTGGCATCGCAGTATCGCCCACCTATCATGGTGTCTCGATGTATTGATTACGAGAATTGGACTGCGGCGGCCTGTATTTATGAAGCTCACGGAGAACTGGTGGAAGCGCTTGAGTGTCGCCTGCATTCACACAACGCGCGTAATTCCCAGCCGACATTTGAGGACGCTATCACTCGCCGCCGTCAGCAGTCGAATGACTCGGTTAGCAGCGCTATATCTGACGAATCCGACTTCCAAGAGCAGATGCGTGAAGAACTGTTGCAGCTGCTGAACTCGTTGGTCGTGCAGAGTCACAGCTCTGAAGTCATTTCGGCACAGATCCGTGCTGCTATCCTTGCTCGTATCCTGGTCAAGTGGTTTGACTATGGTCTTAAGCGCACTGTCTTGGAGGTTTTCCTCATCGACCCCGACGTATTCAAGCACGTATCATCATTACTTGCCCAGATCTTCTTCTCGGAAGTTGTGGAGTCCATTCTATCATCAACGTCGACTGCAAACAGATCCAGTCAAGGGTTCGATGACCGCGACAAGGAGTGGGTGTACAAGTGTCAGCAACTGCCGTTCTCAGGACAATTCCTTTTCCGAGTCTGCGTGTCATTCTTGGATAGAAACCACGAGAACCCAGAGCCGGAGCCACCGACTCGGAAGCTGCTGGAGCTCGTGAAGACCAACGTCGTTGAGAACGATCTATCGCATGGTGTCGTTCCTATAACTCCTCATTCAGCGCAAGCTCTTGGGAAGACCGATCCACTAGAGACTCACGTCAAGGCGTTCACATGCGGTCACTTGTTCCCGAAGCGTGTGTTCGAAGAAGAAGTGGTGCCAGAATTTGAGAAACGCATGAATGCTCTGCCAATGCCACTATTTGCAACCAAGCAAGCGTTCACCCGCGAGTTCAAGCGTGGCGCTAGCGAGACTCCATGTCCAGTGTGCAGCTTCAACAAGATCAGTCAAGTCGTGTTCCAGCAGTACAAGGCGAGCCACAAGGAAGGTCCAGTGCAAGCAAGACGACAGCAGAAGGTGCCGTACTATTTCCTGCATCGAGAAGCCAGCGAACGTCTCGGCTTCTCAGCTGAAGTACAGAGCACCAAGCCAATGAAGCACGAAGCTTGGGAATGGAGAGAGCAACGATCATCGTAAGAATAGGTGAAGCGGTTCATGATACATCGTGTTTGTGCCTTTAATTCTGACGTCGATAAGTTAGTGGGCGTCTGTGCATGTACACAGCAAAACTGGGCGTTTATCTTTTCCGCTTCTTGCCACGCTTGGCACGGATCTCGGCGTTGCGCTTGTCGCTCTTCATACGCGGATCCACAAGCTTCACCTTGCCCTTGCCGGCCTTCTTGCCACCAGCAGTCTTGGTTCCACCGCGGGTCGACACGACGTACACCTTGCTCTCCTTCTTGAGGCGAGCACCCTTCATAGCGCGGTCGATGGCCTTGAGCTTCTCACGCGTCGACATGTCGGGCAGGTTGGCGATGTCCGTTGCCTTCTTCTTGGCAGCCTTCAGCTTCTTCATCTGTAGTCGTTGCTTGCGGCCACGGGCTTCAGCAACCTTCTTGACAGGCTTGGTGGCCATCTCCATGAAGCGCTCCTTCATTTGCGCCAAGACGTTCTTCGGGATCGGAATTTGGGGGCGGTAGTGCTTCTCCTCATCGTCAGCAAACCAGTCAGGCAGCGCCTCCGAGTCGTTCCAAGCGTAGCGGTTGTAGCTGGCGTCGATCATGTCCTTGGCCTTCGACTTGTGGATCATCATACTAGCAAGAGCAAGCGTCTTGGCACGGTCTTCAGCATCATATTCCTCGTGGTCGGAGTCATACTTGCGCTCGTCCATCACGGGCAAAGCGTTCTCATCCGGCTCCTCACCAGCAGCGACGACCTCAAACTTATCGCTAGAGTTCTTGTCGGTCTTCAACGCTGCGCCCATTCCAGAACGAATGAGAGCTTTCTTCTCAGCCGTAGCTTCGTCGTCGCTCTCCTCTTCGGCCTCAGCAGTCATGGCCGCCTCGTCATCAGAGTTGGCTGGCGCAGCGATGTCGAACTCCGTGCCAAACTCGAGCTCGTATTCCTTCTCCTCCTTCTTGAGTTTCTTCATAGCGCGGCGTTCCTTTCGCTCCATTGCAGCCTTGCGCTTGGCGTGACGAATCTCCTTGTCCGTCTTAGGCATCTCGGGCAGCGTTAGGTCCTCCTTCTCGTCGATGCCATCGAAGAGCTTGTTGTCCGAGAACCAGCGGTTCACCGCGGCGCTTGACTTCTCGGGAACCTTGAGAGACACGTTCAGGTCATCCTCGTCGTCATCGCTCTCATCGGAACTCTGTAATGATCAAACATGAAAGAGTTAGCAATCGAGCTTCATACCAATAAGCACACATGCAATTGCGGGCTTTCGGATGCACAAAGGACCGCATCTCCGTTGAACTCCGAAGAGTCTAGAGACGCAGTCAGACATGAAGGCATTCCGTGTTGCTATCCCCCATGTTTGACAACTGAGCAAAGGTACTGATCGGACCCGGAACAGATAACACGGATAGGGGAGCCACGCACATGCAGACAACATGCAAACAGCACATACCTCGTCGGGGTTGATCATCTTCTGGTACTGCTTCATGTCGCCGTCGAACATCTCGCTGTCCTGCACGAGAGCTTCGCCAGCCAACGCACGCTTGGCAACCTTGGTGCGCTTCACAGCCTTGCGAGTCTTCACGTCATCGCCACGACGGGTCAAGAACTGCTCGTAGGCCTTCTCCATCGAAGCTTCCAGCAACTCGTCGTATTCAGCATCGCTGTCCTCCAGACCAGCATCCTCGTCTTCCTCGTCGGAGGTCTCAAATTGAAGCTCCTCGTCCGAAGATGAATCGGCACCAGCATTCTCGAGTTCATCAACCTTGTTCTTGGACATCTTCAGCTCCTTCAAGCTGAAAGCGGACTCGGCTTCAGTCACGTCGATGCCCTCTGCGTTCATACCAAGCGCGGCACGGATACGAAGCTTCTGCTTGCGCTCACGCTCCTGTTAACATATCAATACCTGTTAGTACATTGCACAAAGCGCCATCTCCATAAGACGTGCAAACATGTAAGTGCTAAAGTGATGTCTGAACACAAGAACGGTTGAGAGTTTTATGGTACGGAAAATCTCAACAGCTGAAGGCTGCATGTTAGTCTCGGCGGCTTCAATAGCCGGTCTGTTCAAGGACCAATCCGACCAAATGGAATTGGAAGGGGCTTTGGATTCCCGCCAATAAGTAGCACAACATGCAAATATACAAGCCCAATCGAGGATGTACAGCCCAAATCGACCGTCACTTGCACTACACAGCAAGGATAGGATAGGGAGCCGACTCGATATGGGCGCGTAACGGGAGTCGGGAGGGTTAATCCGCAACATGTCAAACGAGCAGATATGACAAGGACTACTGGGATGCGCCCACATGCACTCAACGTACAACACACACATATAGACGTGGATATACCAACGCACCTTCTTCTTTTCGCGCTTCTTCTTGGCTTGAACATTGGCACGCAGTTGAGACAGCTCTTCTCGGACAAGTGCGTCTTTCTCCTTTTCAGTCAGCTCGCGCTCGGGTTCCTTCTCCGCGGGCTTCTCTTCTTCCTTCTCCTCCTCCTCCGGGTTTTCGGCCTTGATAAGCTCCTCCTTGTACTTCAGCATACGCGTACGCCACTTCAGCAAGTTCTTGAAGTCAGCTTTGCCAAGCACCTGTAGACAAGATACAATCACAAGTTAGACACTTGAAAGCAAATCACTTCCAATGGGATGTGCGATGGTGTCGGAGGGGATTGAAGAATCAGACTGCACAAGGGCAGTTGACAGCAACGCCACAACACTGGCTTCCGGTGGGTTTTCCCGAAATTAATCGGGCGCCGGAACAACAGCGGGGCTCAGACAATATTCAGCTTTGAAATCTTCATTTCCTTCTCTCCATCCGGACACCACCGCAAGTAAACACAGTTGGAATAGGGTAATACATACCTTGAGATCGGTGAGGCAGGTCACGATTTCGTCCGAAGTGTCCTTGTGGTCGCGGTACACATCGTCTTCAGGCATGAACTTGATGCTGGTTGTGTCGGTGAGTAGTCGAATCGGGTCGTGCGCGTCAATAAACTGCGACACGCTGCACTCGTTTGTCAACGTCATACCCAGAGCCTCGTCGTAACCTGAAAGTATAACAAGCAACATCCTTAATATCCTGGAAATCATACAGTTACATAAAGGGTTGTGAATGTCATAGGTCATCGCCCCAACTTGCGAGCAAAGAGCTACGTTCCTTCCCGAAAGAAGGTAGGCAGCATGTGCACGCACTGGTAACGCTTGATATTGCTTTTGGCTACAAGTAGCGCTAGGGACCAATGGGGACAGGCCACTAGAGACTCTAGAGAATGCAGCCGACATGCAGAAACATACAAATAAACAGTTAACATACCTTCACGGTGGCGCTTGCGGTCTCCGAACTTGGGGTGGAAGATAGTAATTGTCTTTTCCTGTGCATCTACCTGGTCGAAGACGTACTTGGGGTCGAAGAGCTTCGGGTCGATCGAGTGCGGAGCGAGGAACTGCTCGCACACAACAAAGATCTCGGCAGACTCGTTACGCGACGAAAGAGGCTTGGTTGCGCTCACTTTCTTGAACAGCTGCTTGAATACCCACAGCAGCGCGTTGTAGTCCTGCGAACGGAAAACCTTAGACACAAAGGTACCTCCGCGGCCCATGACGTCCACTGCCAACTTCAGGGCGACCAGAGCCAGTTCATTCTGCACGTACGCATCCTTGGAGTACTCGGCACCGACGTTAGGAGCACCATCACATAGAACTACGTCTGCCTGCCAGCTCTGCATCTCCTGTTTAATGATTTGGCGACACCGGGTCGTCGTGATATCACACTGGAACGTCTTGACACCTCGAATGGGGCGGATGGGCAGCAGATCGATACCCAGGATGATACTGGATGCGGGCATGTACTTAGCCGCGACTTGGCACCAACCACCGGGGGCGGCACATAGATCGATGCACACCTTGGCCGTAGACAGGAAGTCATACTTCTTGTTTAACTGGATAAGCTTGAAGGCGGATCGCGCACGGTAGCCCTGCTGCCTGGCCAGGTTGTAGTATTTGTCCTTGTCATGCTTCTTGCGTTTCACCATTGCAGAGTGTTTGCGATGGGGTCAAGACCACCAATTCGCGAATGACGGAGGATACTGAAGTGCGCGCGCAGTGCGACGTCCACCAACCAACGAGCATACTGAGGTCAAGTGAAAAGCAGTTACCAATGCGGGCATCGAGGTTTAACGGGAAAAACCTTATATGGAGAAGAAAACACCTCTTGATGTTTGTATGATTTATTCGAGGTTTATATTGGAATGATTGTAGCTTTTTAGAGGCCTGTAGCCATGTACGAAGGCAAGTTGAAGTGCCTAGGACGCTGGCTTGCGGATCAGCACGCGATCGATGAGATGCACGTTGGAGCGGTCGGACGTGTTGAATTTGGCGTCCAGCGACGGATTCTCGAAGTCTAGGCGCAACATGTTATCCACCTTGGTTACCAGCGGCTTCCAGTAGCTCGGGCGCGTCCATTTGAACGATGGCAAGTTGCGCTCGAGTGAAGCTCGCGGCCCGTTGCCTCCGCTCCATTTCGGGTCTCTGCGAGAAAGTACACAATTAGTCAGTGGTCGGAGAGCTCATGCGTCGAAAAAGATCACTTGCTCGCACCTGCACCATCGCCGCGGCATCTTGTCCACACCAAAGGCGAATATTTCGAGTCGACCTTCCTTGTCAAAGTGCAGTCGCAGGAAGTTCTTGTAGCTTGCGATGCGCAGCGAGGAGAAGGCCTCGTTGTAGTGATATCCCAAGATATTGAGCGATAGGTACAGGTACGTGCCGAAGACGAAGCTAACCACAGGCGTGGCCAACACCCAGAAGTACGGGAACACGCTGGCGTAGTAGGTCCACAGCTCCGTGCGTCCAAGGCTTTCGAATCCAGACCCACAGATCTTGTTGCGGTGTAGCGCCACCACCTCCGGCACTGCAACATAACAAACAGATACATTGTCAGTTGTTATATAACACTGATCTAGTGCACTGCTTACCGTCAAAGATGGTCATGCAAAGCCGCATGAAGTCTCCATATAGCGAGGATAGACCGAAGATATCATACTTCCGGACTGCAGAAAAGTCTGGAAGTGTGCTGCTGAAAAACAGGTATAGCGTGTGCTCGCCCTCGCGACCAAGAGCGCCACGGACTGAAGCCACTTCAAGGAGACACTCGTAAACCAGCAGAATAGTGAAGGCAGCGACGTAGTGGAAGAACGCCACAGCCAAACCCAGAGCACATCTCTTGGGCAGTGTCGTGCAGTCCGCAAAACCGATCGTCCCCACGAGCATAACAATGGAACACGTAAGCGACACATACGAAGTCGTCACCATGTCATACAGCACGTGCACGAGCTCCTGGTAAAACTGTGCTGCTGCGTCCCAACGCGTTGCTTGGGCGTAGATGGACGTAACCGAGCAGCGCGGAAACATGGAAAACACTAGCGCAAAATACTGTTCTCGAACAAAACAATGATCAGTCAGAACCCAAGCAACGTCGAGCGTAGGAGCATTCGCTCTTGGTCAACGTACCCCAACTCCGCCGATAGCGTCGAAGCGCCAGTTAAGGCGACGAAAGCCGAACACATTCAGCACCGCGTAGCGCCTACGATATACCAACAAGCCGTATCAAGGTCAGTGACACTTCCATATCAAGCTGATATCACACAGTAGCGTACCTGGAGATATGTGCCGGTGGGTAACACAGCTTTTGCTCATAAGTCCCACCGTTCGACGCCAAGTTCGAGCTGGGTATGTGAGTTGGATGCAAGAAAGCACCCCCACCACCCGAGATAATCAAGTGTTCAGCAGAACGTTCATGCCCAGCAGGAGGATCTGGCTGAAGCTCGGCATTCCTGGATTTTTGCTCTTCATTTGAGAGATCTTCATGTTGTTTCATGTGCGGGAAATGCTTGTGAACAGGAGACGAAAACGAGTGCCTACGAGGCAAATTCGCCGTCGACATTTTCTGCCGTGGAGTATCAAAATGCATGGACGATGGACGCTTGAGCATGTGCGTCTCCTCTACCAGCGAATGCCGCATGTAGTTGTGAATATCCCCTGCAAGTCGCACAGCAACTCGACCCTTGAGCACATTCTCGATCAAATACGAAAGTTTGACGTCAACGTTTGACTTGTCTTCGTAGACATCCAGTAGCCATCGCGGTTCGTGTGTGAGCACAATTACTGCATCGTTTGGTCCCATCTGAGTCTTCACTACTCGCTCAAAGAAGCCGAACTGTTCTGTATCCACGTCATTCTCCAGAGCTAAATCGACGCCAAACAGCCACCAGCCATGAGGGAGTTTAAGACTGAAGTAGCTTGTTTTCTGCGGAAGCAGCCATCCCCCGAGCCAGTCTCGTTGGCAAATGTATCGTGTGAATGTGTTTAGACCGTCAAACCAATCGTGGTTACCAGGGATCGCAAAAACGCTGGGGCCTTCGTATTCACGCAGCGACGAGCAGCCATCAGGGGCTTTCTTCTGCGTGGAAATGGCTGATGGATGGTACGACGGTGGCGGCTTCATGGCGTACTCGAAGCATCGGAACAGTCGAGTTTCGTACGTAGTGTCGGCTGGATGCGGATACGCGAGATCTCCACCTATCACAAGAGCGTCACCTCGAGGGAACACTCGCTTGATAGTCTTCGTCTTGGTTGTCTTCGCTTGCTCTTGATCAAGTGTGTCTTCACCGTAAGATTTGTCGTCTGGCACTGGGCAATCCACTTCTAACTGTGGTTGAGCGAGCAAGCGTGCGATCTGGTAGCTGCTATTAAAGCCATCACCGCAGTCGGCCATAAAGTCGAGCCACACCTCATCTTTTTCAGCAAGATGGTCAAAGCAGTAGTCCTCGTCTTTCGGATGCAGTGCACGTTGCATCGTGCGCATATCGAACCGGCCCAGAAAGATCTTGAGTGAGATAAGGAGGTCAAATACCGTATCGAACAGCAGCATGGAATACCAAGGCACCATGGGTAGGTTCTGCTCAGGTGGCAAGAGTTCATTGCCATTCTCCCCCTCCGACAGCTCGTCCATCTCGTCATCTTCAATTTGGTTGGAGAACCATCCGAAGGACGCAATCATGCGGATTCCGCTAAAGCGCTCCAGGAAAAAGTTGGTGATAGCAAGGAACATCCCCATACACCAGATCAAGATCGCACCACCATAACTATGGATTTACACATGAAACAAACGGGTTAGTCTTCGCATAAGAGTAGTAAGAAGTTCACATTTGACTGTACCTGGCAGGGACTAGAGTTTCGACGTCATCAGACTGGACGAAAGAGAAAATTTGAGCACATGCATGGCTGTTATATGTGGTCGGCTCATCCGGTGACGCAGCGCAGTCGTACGTAGCATCGCAGTGCACGATAAGCGCCACACAAGCGACGCTGATCGCAGCACTATTGCGAAGCACATTCATAAAAGACCGGGCCAAGCTGCAGATGCGCAATAATGCGTAATTAGATGGCAATAAATAATGAATGCACAACTCACAGAGTGCTTGTGGACTTACGAGACGTGTGCCACCGTCCACGAGAAGCCGAGTTTCTTGGTGACACGCGAGAGGAAGAGAGCCATGAGCACCTCGAGTACGATCAAGAAGACGAAACTAGCCGAGAAGAACGGAAACAACAGCGATATCTGTCCACAACATTATATACAGTGAGTTTAATAACGACTTCATCAAGAGGCGCACGTTGGCGCACCGGTTGCTTAATGGTGGAGTCCAGTAGGCCTAGCGCATGCACGGGAGTGTGAAGTGCAGCGGCGGAGAAAAGCCACGCGTAGAGCACCATGGAGAAGTAGACGTAGGGCGTCCATGAGTTTAGCAACTCACGGTTGCCTACAAACGGGCTGGTGAAGAAGTAGAAGGCCAGGTAGATCACCAGGTAGAGTGCGAACCAGACCTGCAAAGATAACACACGACCGTCGTTAGAGCTGCAGAAAGCGCTTCCACCACTTGCTAGCGGTGGCTCACACCAGCTGGTCCTCCGCCTTCGTGGACTCGGGCTCCAAAGGCCACCGCATCGCTCCGCTGCAGCGATGTATGGCGAAGAATGATACCAAAGGTTGAAGCCGAAAAATAAATATATTTCACTGAAATTTATTTCATATTGTAAAAGTTTGCTTACCAGACCAGATTTTTTAAAAAAAAATGTTTGTAAATTTCTTCGTTACTTTCTATCTCAAAATTGGCATTAGCCCCACAGAAAATCTGATCCCGCATCGAAATGGTGCCCGAGTTCCCTGCCGAGTTCCTGTCGCTGGAGGCGGACTTCGTCGACAGCAAGATGGCCATCAACAACAGCATCAGCGACATCTTGCGTGGAGGAGGTGAGATAGCGGCAACGTGTGCCGCGCAGTTGGTTCTTCCCTAGAAAGACACGGCGACGCTTTGTTAACCTTGCACAATCTTCGTTCTTGTTTGCTTCTGTCTGCAGCCGGCACGGTCTCGAATGCCTCGCAGATTGCTCAGGCTCGCGTTGTGGAAGCTCAGCGTTGTGTAGGTGGCCACAACGTATGGGTTTGGCGAGAAATTGTGCCATGAGTGGACTAACGACTGTTGGTCTGCTTTTCGATGTCATTGATTGCGTACAGATGAAACTTATGACGGTGGAAGTGCGAGGCAGGCAACCTATGCTGCGGAAGGCCATGCAAGCGAAGGTATCTTGCTGTTTCATGTGGATAACGAAGCGAGATATTGAGATAAGGCGATGGTTGCTTGCTGTAGGTTAATATGTATCGAGATGAGCTCCAAGGGCTTATTCGCGACCTGGAGCGGGCGCAGCTGATGGCAAGAGAGGGAAAGGCTACGTCCAGCACTGCCAACCAGGTGCGTTGATGAACTGACTCATCAGAGTCCGCATGACTGTAGGCATCTAACCAATTCAACTTGCAATAGACTTCACAGTATGAACGCTTGATTAAGAACAACGATCGGCTAACCAAGTACGCTATTCATCGCTACTACCTCAGTGGCTACTTTTGCCGCTAACGTTGCTACTTGATGCTGTACAGATCTTCAAAGAAGCTTGAGGACACGCATCGAATCGTTGCCGAGACTGAAGAAGTCGGGATTGCTGTACTGGACACGCTGGCCAGCCAGCGTGAGAGTCTCCTTGGAGCCCATGAAAAGGTCTGCTCCCACGCACTTGTTACGTACGACGTAGTTATTGCTCACTAACCTTACTATCTACACAGGTTCGTGAGACGGGTGCCATGACAACCGAAGCACGGCGGATCCTGCAGCGCATGACGCGCCGGATCATCACTAACACAATTGTGCTGTACACGACCATTTTTGTGCTCATCGTCGCTATCTGCTACGTCATTTACGCCGACTTCATCAGGGCCACGCGCTTGTTCTAAGACCCGAGAAATTAACCCATGAGTGGCAACAACGTATCGTTAATATTTTGAATTCGGTAAACAAAATTTGTTGGTTTCCTTTGAATTTCCCTTGAAGCGGCGCGAATGCGTCCCTCCACTCTAGTACTGTGTCACCATGGCAGAAGAGCATCACCTGCCTCGAATAACGCAGCCTTCGCCACGTGGGTCGTCCGTCATCTACTCGGGACGTCAGGTGCCGCTAGTGGACTTGGCTTTTCAAGGCGGAGACTTCAACGAGGGCCATCGTAGTATGCCGTCGTCCAGATCGTCGCGATCTCGACATGAAGACGAGTACGTGGCTCCAAGTACCAGTCGAGTATCCAATGGAGACAATATTCAAGCTGCATTGCCTCGTACAGCTGCCTCTTGGCACGCAGGCAACGGCAGTGCAGTCGCTTATGAGTCTTTGCCCCTGACGGATGAGTCAGCAATGATGGAAGCGTCAGATCCTGCGCTTTTCCAAGCTGCAGTAGAGGAACATTCACGAAGACTGGGGATTGATCCTAAACATGACGCTGAGTTTCTCTGGATTGCAAGACAGTCGCTAGTTGCTCCATTACCTGATGGCTGGTACCATGTTACAGCAACGGAAACAGGGCAGCCGTACTACTACAACGAAATCTCGGGCGAGAGTCGATGGGATCACCCAAGCGACGATCATTTCCGGCAACTTTTCAGAGATTTAAAGCAGAAACAATTGCTACAAGGCAAAACTCACGCCTTCCGAGACCCTCATCCAGCGGGATATTATGATACAGGTGGATATCAATCTGGAACGGCGTGGCAGGAGAACGAGCAGGATCATCACTATGCGGCGCAAGCGCAACAAGGCTGGGATCGACGGCAAACGCAAGGTTATTATCAAGGATATGAGGCGTCATATAAAGTTCCTCAAACGCAAGTGTACTCGTCACGAGAAGAAGTGAGTTACTCTGCTGCAGA
Source organism: Phytophthora nicotianae INRA-310 (assembly GCF_000247585.1). Lineage (NCBI taxonomy): Eukaryota > Oomycota > Peronosporomycetes > Peronosporales > Peronosporaceae > Phytophthora > Phytophthora nicotianae. The sequence goes on along the minus strand of NW_008649001.1, from coordinate 342,774 downwards.
CACAGTGAGCACGTCTGTGTCGTCAAATGTACAGCAAAATGGTACTTCTCAAGGAAACAGCCAACTTGTTAACAAGTTGCAGGAGATGGAGGAGCAAAAAGCTAAAGATGACAAGGCTATCACGAGCATGAAGACGGAAATTAATGAGTTTAAACGACAACTTGCTGGTCATGATGGAGCGTTGGAAGCTGAGAGGAGTAGAGTTAATGAGCTCGCTGGAGAATTGACCAATCTCAAGCAGCAGATGGAGGAGAGTATGAAAGAACGTGAGCAAGTTATACTGGCGAACCAGACGCTTAAGAGTGAGTTATCGTTGGCACGAACCGGGATGGAAGGGAATACTAAAGCCCACGAAGAGCTGTTGGAAGCTCAGCAAGCACTCACGCAAGAGCTAGCACTTGCTGAGGCAAAACTGAAGGAGTTACAGGTACAGCAGCTTGGAGAGACTGAGGGTGTCGAGAGTCTACACAGTCAGCTTTTAAGTGAGCAGAACGCAAAGGCCCAACTTGAGCACCAGCTCGAACAAGCTACAAAACATCAAGCCGGAATGACCAGGAAGTTCGAGGCTGCACAAGCTACTATTCGACAATTACAGGAAGATCTATCAAGGAAGCGCGAGAGCGAGCAGAAAGAGAACGAGAAAATCATAGCGGCTGCGACGGCTACGGCAACGATCAAGGTTATCAGTGACCAACTTGCCGACAAGGAGAAAGAGCTGGAAGCTGAGCGAGCGCGAGTTGCCTCTTTAGAGCAAGAAATTGTTCAGCTTAAAACGAGTCAAATTTCGGCACAAGAGACACTTGAACAGGATCTCCAAAATCAGCTTAATGTTTCGGCAGCTGAAGCAGAAGCACGTCGGAAGGAACTTGAGACTGTGAAGGTCAGTTTGGCATCCATAACGGCGGAAAAGGCAGTGTTGGGCAAGCAGCTTGAAGAGTCCAAGATCACTAGCACCGCGCAAATTAGCGATCTGGAAGACCAGCAGCGTACATTAAAACGTGAATTCCGGGCCATGGAGCGAGAACTCAAGACGCAGCAGAGTACGATAAAGGTGCGTGACGACGAACTGGTATCGCTAAAGCAAGCGCTGGAGATCGCCGAGTCAAAGCTTTCATCAGTAGCGCAGACTATCCAGAAAGAACGCATGGAAGCCTACAACGAAGCTCAACAAGCCGTAAGTTGTAGCGTATTGGCTTGATCACTGTACTATTCACTAACACCTTCTTTCCTGCAGAGCGCTGAGATTGTACGTCAAGCTAACGAGGAGAAGGCACGTGTAGCTGAGTTGTACACACAAGAGATGATGGCTCGACGGAAGCTTCATAACAGACTAATGGAGTTGCAAGGCAATATCCGCGTTTTCTGTCGAGTACGTCCTGTTCAACCGGTGGAGATGAAGAGCGAGCAATCCGCTTTAGCCGTCTTCTTTCGCGATAACGATCATGAAAGCCTCGATCTCTTCGTCGGCAGTGAAGCTGGGGACAAGGCCAGCCAGGTCGGCCAAAAGCACGCGTTCGAGTTCGATCATGTGTTTCAACCAGAGAGCACCCAAGAACAAGTCTTCGAACAGACTCGCGCTCTGGTAGTGAGTGCATTAGATGGCTTTAATGTTTGCATTTTTGCGTATGGTCAGACCGGATCAGGTAAAACCCACACGATGGAGGGACCAGAACATGACCGCGGCGTCAATTTCCGAGCACTCCGTGAGCTTTTCTCCATCCGAGACGATCGAATGGCTGCCGGGAACTTCGAGTGCTCTATGAAGTTAAGTATTCTGGAGGTATATAACGAGACTATCGTGGATCTGCTCGAAGGAGGTGGTCGTACACCCGGTGCAGCAACGCCAGGCGTCGTAAAGGGTCTGGATGTACGCGTTGGGAAGCACGGTGTGTATGTTGAAAACCTGATTGAAGTGGAGGTGTTTAATGAGGGCGACGTGCTCGACCTTATGCGGTTGGGTCACTCGCATCGCAGTGTCGGCTCGCACGACTTCAATGAGCACTCGAGTCGCTCTCATCTCGTGTTGTCTATTACAATCGAGACTGGTACGAAGTCTGATGCTCGACGACGAATCTCAAAGCTTCACTTAATCGACTTGGCCGGATCTGAGCGTGTAAGTAAGACGGCAGCCAGTGGACAGCGACTGAAAGAAGCGCAGAATATCAATCGTTCACTATCCGCCTTGGGAGACGTGATTGCTGCCCTTGGTGCCAACAGTAAACACGTGCCGTATCGAAACTCCAAGCTCACGTTCTTGCTGCAAGACTCGCTGAGTGGCAACTCGAAGGTGCTCATGTTTGTGAACGTGAGCCCAGTGCAATGGAATGCATGGGAGACGCTGTGCTCCCTCAACTTTGCGTCACGTTGCCGCAGTGTTGCTTTAGGCCAAGCAAAGGCATCGACAGCAAGTAGTGGACCTGGCCACGGCAATGGAATGCAAGCCACAATGAGTATGAGCGCTATGATGCCTGGACGGTCAATAGCTCCAGGCACGAGACCAGTACCAAGTCGATGATAAGGCAACAAATAATAGTAAAACACACTGACGAAGGATAGAACACAATTATATTTTGCTAATTACTAGGGAGGACAACTAATCTTTTACTTGTTGGTGAGTTCCACAAGAACTGCCTCGACGTCACCATTGTAATGGCTCAGCAGCTCACAGCACATCTCTTCGTCCAGATGCACAAGGATGTCCCGGATCGTATCGAGCTCACGGGTCCACTCGCTATCGGTCTCCTCAATGGCTTCAGCAGTTGCAGAAGTGTCGACGATGTCCCATTCACCGTCGTCGTCGTCATCACATAAAGTGTCGGCGTCCGACTCGTAGGCCGTTTCACGCACGTGTGGCTCAAGTTGAGCCTCAATTGTATCGACCGGAACGAGGGCAGGAGGCTCCTCATCGCTCTCCTCAACGTTAGTTTCTGTCTGCGGCGTCTGAGATGAAAAGGATTGGCGCAGATCCACCGTCACCGCCACTTCCGATGATGGCGGTGAGGAAACAGCGACAGGTTGAGACTTGACAAAGTCCGTTGGATCAAAGTCGTTCACTGAACCGCTGGACGATCGTCGACGTTCGATGCCAGCCGCAACGGCTGAGCCAGCTCGCCGTAGTCGGGTGCTTACCCCGCTGCGAGCGGACAGCAGTAACGTTCGTGTATGCGCCGCTGAGTTGCCCAGCGACTCGCGTCCACGACCCAGCACCTCGCTCTTGCGGATGTGGTTAATGGCCACCCCAGCCTGGGTTACGGCGCCGCCAGCGAGCCGAACGAACGACTCGCGGCCCTTTTCCAACAGTTCGCTATTGCGTAGGTGGGCAGTGGCTTCACGCGCCAGGCGAGCAAGCTCGACGATCTTCTGCAGCACAGGTGCGACCACCTTCTCGCGGAACGAGACGCGCTGTAGCACGCAGAAGTGCAAGGTGTGGAGCTTGTCAACGTCTTCGGGGTTCATCCCCAGCAGTACGTGGCAAGCCTCGTCGAACTCGAGTGCGTGTGAGAGAGTGACCACGTCACCTTCGTCGTCACGGTAGACTAGCGTCCAGCGCTGGTTCGAGAGCCTCGGGAACGTCTCGCGCACCTTGGCCAGCACCAGCTCGTAGCTCAGGTCTTTCTTGGGGTCCTCGGCGCGCAGCGGCACCGTCACACGGTGCGTTTCGCCGGAAAAACTCAGCTTCAGCACGACGTTCTCGGTCATGAGTGTGTGTAGATTGGTAGTGAAGAGTGAATGTGATCACCACAGCGCCGATTCAAGAGTGAACTCCACTGAGCTGCCGGCAGCAGTGCTGCATCATGCACGGATTCGAGGGTTGGGTGGGACTGTGATGCTCTCAGAGCCATGCTGGAATATGCAGCGTAAATGTGCGAAAGGAATTTACAAATGAAGCGGGTTAGACAGGGAATAGGAAGAAGCAAGTTTACAGAAACAGAAAATCTATGGAAAATCGGCTTGGAGGGGTATGCTGTGACACAGAGAGACGAACCCCGTTTTTCCACAGGCTGGGATTTGAAACTTGGCCAGGCTTTGCCAATCTTTGGCTTCAAGGTGGACCACGCGTTAAGTGCGAAAAACCACCGAAAGGGCGCGTGCGCTTTTGGCAACTGAGACGGAGTGTGAATTTGAAACGCATACTGAAACCGAATGCAATTCGAAATGGCCAGAACTAAGGTTGCTGCTTTGGGGTAAATCTTCGAGAGATGCAGCTGCTAGTGGACCAGCTAGCTGCTCGTTTACTGTATGTAGGTTCGCAGCCAAGCGCAGCACGACTGTGGACTCTCTCTCAATCTCGACGCGTCAAGATTGAGGCGGCAAATGCGCTACTTGCGCAATAGCAGTGCTACTAGCACTACCAATACTACATGTATATCTTGCCGATGGTACCGCAACGCTTGGCCTTCAAAGATTTACATGTACGTCACCATAGCGACACGCGTTGCAAAAGCCACTGTGGAAAATCATTCGTTGGTGTCGCATCGCCATAACCATTGGTATGGCGATGCGATCTTGGTCAATGCGATTGGGAATGTTTTCAGCAACAACACATAAATCAGCTACATCGAGCCTAGTGCAAGCTCCCTTTCCACATGCAGCATTGCTTCCTCTGGAAGGCGTCGCAATGCAGATTTCTGGCCCCGTTCCAGCAACCTAGGCATGTTAACAGGCCAAAGATCTCAATCTTCTTCTGTCAAACGAGTCACGTGAAGATAGTGTCCGTTATGCCCTTTCATGCGTTGTGTGGACTACGACTAAGCTGTAGCAATTTGCAATCTCCACAAATGAGAACAATGATTTTCGCCATAAAAATTGGACTTCCAACAGAGTAAGGCAGTAAAGCGGATCGCTTGCCGTCACTCCGTAGCGAGATGGTGTGGCCCTTTTAGCAGCATGAGAGCCATTTTGTTTTCACGTTGCTGTTGAGGTTAACGGTGTAAAACAGCTCAGCTCAACACGCAGATCCCAATCAGGCGCTCCACATGTTCAAATGCGTTACTTCGACGTAGTTACAGTCTACTTCTATCCTTATGCACTGCAACTCGTCATCAAACCGATTGTGTGCGCGTTTGTGCGCCACGAGCAATTTTGCGGCCAAATAACTTCAGCGATGGGGTCGCTGTAATGCTGAAATGTGTGGCTCATTCATGCTGCAGCATTACGGGACGTCTTCACCACTGAAGTTACATCCGTTCGCTTCAATTCCTGGCGACTCCAACCGACTCGGCACTGGTGAGATTGGGCGGGATACAACGAAAGGATCTGGGATCAAAGAAATATAGCTTTCAGTGAAAGCTATATTTTATATATGAAAGGCTTTCACTCTATTGTTGCAAAATTCGCGGTGATGTGAAAGCCGCCCCAGCAGTGCTCTGGAGATTAGAAGCATTGCGCGTGGTCAAAGCAACCACCTTCCTCGAAAGCTACTCTCGCTTGTTTCCAAAGTGAGTCCGTGAGTCATAGGCATCGAGACGGTGGTGGACACTTCTCGTTTGTATGTCGGACAGTGCTGTTGACAACCTGATCGACGGACTTGCGCAAGATTCATGCCATGCTCTTTGCTACTAGACCATTCAACTCGCTCTCTACGGCTACCCATCAATAGTTCTGGTCGAGTGCAGCACCTCGTTTCCGTATCGTCGATGCGGCTCTAATAACATCCTGGCACTGCTGTACACACGTAAGGTTTGGTCATCTGCGCCGATGAAGTGGCCACTGTGTTCAGGTCAATACAAATGGCAGAGTTTCTCTTTACTTTATCAGCTTTTCAATGTGTTAGCTCTACAGAATTATATTGCATCCGTAGAGGCAGAGGTATCCAGCCGACCTCGAGCTAACTTACATGTTAAGTTCAGCAAAGCGATCGATCTTTCCCTCGCTGGGCTGGCCCTGCAGAGAAGGCATTTGTGTAGCGACGAGATGTCCCAGCCAATGGAGGCGTGTATTGGTTCACTTACATGCTACCAAGTCAGCAACGCATGCATCGGTAGTAGCCAGCATTGGCACCCTCGAACTGGCCCAAGTCAGCGCAGAGGACATTTCTTCGACAAGTTTTCCACAATTGTCCGTAATCTAGGAAAGCCATAGATGCCTTCGAATTGGTAGCTGGAATCGATTGGCAATCCGTATCGACAATCTATCCTCAACTTTTAAACTTTGAGGTGCATCGTCTCGATGACACATTTGGTTTGGGCATTGCACAGGGCTTGAGGCGAATCTTTGTTCCAAATTCAGTGCCCGCACTTGAAGCAGTACCTCCGCTGCAGGAGCATTGGACAGACTCCATTTCACTACGGAACAGATTGGTCGTGGTACCATTATGGTTACTATCCATAATGTTACCACGACAAGGCGCAGAGTTCAAGCAGCTCATCATTGACGCCGCAGTGTGGTGGCCGATAAGTCCAGCGATCGCAGGCATTTATTGAGCATGCCTGTCCAAAGGCTCGTCGCTTCTGCACTTTGCATCATTTTGATGTGGGGTAACTTTTTGGTTGTTTACAGAGAGTTTGCTCGAGTCTTCAGTGCTGCGTATACTTCATTTGCCACCGACTGCGTACACTTAACATATTTGATGCCGGTTTTCCAGCATCATGTGCAACACGCGCTAGTTGAAGTAGTTACAGCAAAGATACTTCCTTCAGTAACAATTTGGCTGGATGAGGCCACAGCGTTCCGTTCAAAAGCCCCCCGCAGGTCTCGATCACTTAAAAAATCGTCCTGAGGCATCGCACAACGATGGCAGCGTGCCTTAAATGAACGGGTCCATGACCCGAGGACAACAATCCCACCCGTGGCATGTTATGCTGACCCCAAAAGCTTCAACTGTTGCCTAAGCAGCGCGACCAGGCAACGCCCGTGCACTTACAGAGTTTGTTGCTGGAACAGATACAGTCATGTGGCTACAGATCTCGGTGTACACTTGTCTTCATTGAAGACACTTCAGCTGTAAAGCCAATAATGAACTTCTCGCCAGCGACAAGGACGCAGGTGGTGGAGACGCCACCGCCTGTTTCCTCGTCGGGAAGCGCTTCCTCCGCACAGCACCCGCTGTCGCCTCGACGAGTGTCTTGCGTCCAGCACGCCGCTGTCCATTTCCTCAACCAGCACTGGCTCGGTCGCGGTATCTCGCTGTCAAGCACACTCGTTTGTCAAACGAGTCGCAGTCTCGCGTAACATAAAGCTGACTGACAGAGTTCTCCACCAACCTCGTGGTACACTGAATATTCGTTGACGAGGTCGGGTTGGTCCGCCCAACCGACCATTTCTCGCTAACCTATCGGATACGGCTCATTTTTCTGGAAGATACCGAATGAACTAACGCTCGGTGCGTCACGCGCGACTCCACCTTATTGTCGGCCAACATTTCGTGGTTTTTGTTCAGTTGCAGCACTCAAAACACCGGATTGTTGCTGAACCCTGCCATGCTGAATCGTGTGACGTGTGCTCCGGTCTGCCACACCGCGGCTCCACCTGTCCGGAACCTCACCCCGTTGGCGCCGGTGGAGCGCGGCCTTCTGCATCATTCTTCCATCAGCGCCATCCCGACCAAAGCTCATTATCGCTTTTTCGGACGTACGACCAAGTGAGATCTACAGCTCTTCACTACCACAACCACGCATCACAACACAACAAACAGAAGCCATGCAGCCCATTGGTACGCTTTACTCTTTGCACCACTGTGCTGTAGCTGTACCGAGTTGCTAATTACGTATTAATTACAGGAAACGGAAGTCCTTCAGGCCCCGACTTCGAGAGTTTCTCGCTGGCCGACGCGGAGTTAACGTCCAAGATTGAGGCGTACCTGGCCGGCATCACCGTGACGGATCGTAATCCGGCCATCCTCTTCAGCTGGGACAACGAAGCGCTTGAGGAATTCGTGCAGGCGGCAAACGCAGAGGCGGATGGTCACCCGCAATGGTTCTCCCAGCCGCGAGGCAGTGTATCGCCCAAGTCCGTCATGAGCGACATCATCAGCTACCTCGCCCAGCTCGGCGGAGGACGGTGCGATCATGTGCTGCTGGCACCCAACTCGCTCATTCAGTATGGACACTTACAAGAGCGGCTCCAATACATGCAGTACGACGAGTTCATGCAGAAGTGCATGGCCAGAGTGACGCCCGGCAGGATTCTCGCGCGCACCTTCGCGCTGATCGTGCCGTCTATCCATCGTGCTGTGCCCGCTGAATGCCTACTGCCCCCGCCTCCGGTCCGACAGCTCTTTGAGTAATTGACAGCATTCGTTTCGTCCATCCCCCAGCGGTTAGTTAGAGTTTTGTTTTGCTTGCTTGTCACTTTACATTGCCTTGTCGCCGAGTTCCATCGAACTCTACGACGTCAAGGATGTGATACACGGCACAGCAAGGTATTTCGACGGGGATACACCAAGCCATGTCGTTACGGACAAGACTGCCAGTGCTGCATTTACGACTGTCCAAGCTTTACAGACCACACAGCTCGGCCAAGGCAAGTCAGCCAAACCAGGGTCGCCAAAGCAAGTCCACCAGTCCAGCCATCACCGCGTCATACCGAAATAAAGGTAGTGCAACAGGTGCTAATGAACATGCCACCTCCAGTCTTGTTACCTTGAATCTACAGTTTAATATAAGAAAGCGATGGACCTTGTTGCCACGTACTTTGAGCTGGACAAGTTGCACATCCGTGGCACCCGCGGCTCCCACTCTGCGTCTTATTCGCACAGATGGGTACAAAACGCATTCTACAGTTTGGACAGCAAGACTCGTCGCAGCAATGTACATCAGCTTTACGATTGCAAAACACAGCAACGTAGCAAAGGTACCCTAGTGGTTCAAGCTCTTTGCCTCCGTTAATATGCAGAGAGCATGCCATGGTCATGGCATTCGCCTATTGTACATCCAAAAAAGTCAGAAAACGGTTCAGATGAGTCATATCTTGGTGTGCACCACATCACAAATTACAAAGCGACGGATGTTGGTGCTGCGCGTGCGGTGTGCTGACGACGGCCGCGAGTTGCTTATAGAGCGCAATGGAGCCGCCGAATACAGTATCCAGGTAGCAGAGCTGAAGCAATTGATCCTCCAGCAACGACAGCAACTCTATCGCAGTGAGGCCTCTGGAACGATGTCCAATCCACAGATTTCGGACCTTCTCGAAGACTGTTTCGTGCTGCTTCGAGGACAGATTCTGGCCGATCCAGACGTCGTGGATCTGAACGCATTGCGACCGTCGGACTTCTTCGTATTCGCACCCGATTCCCCGCAGTCTGGTATCGATACGAACTCTAGCAGTGCAATGCACACAAGTCAAATAGATTCCGCCACTTTTGAGTTGCTACGGTCTCAGCTGGTGGATATGGGATTCTCGACGGAATTGGCAACTCAGGCCTTGCGACAGTGCGACAATAATCTCTCGGACGCTGCTGCATTGCTTGCAGAAGGAAAACTACGCAAAGAATCAAGTAAGAATGGACTAGCTGACGAGGAGAAGACCGGTGTGGTGCCTCAAAATCCGTCGATCGCTCCACTGAGGAGTCTATTGTATGATAAAAATGAGACGAAGCTACGAGAATTGGCAGCGATGGACTCGTTCCAAGCGTTGTTGTTACTGAAGGAGAATTTCTCGTCGGAGATGTTGAATCAGCTCAACGAGAACCCTGTTGCGACGTTGCGGTTGCTTTCTCTGCCTGCTCCGGCGATGAGAACAGAGATGGAGCCGTTTAGCGAAGATGTCATTGACGTTGATGATCCTAACGTGGGTATGGGTGTCACTGATTCCAAGAACGCAGTTGATCGGGTACGAGCAATTTCGTTGATGACTTTGTGTGTGTGTGTGTTTTTTTTTTTTTGCTAATTTTGTTTTTTTTGTCTGATATTTTTTTGGTGTAGCTTGTCGCGATGGGGTTCTCTCGAGATCTTGTGGAAGTTATGTATGAATCCTGCGGTGGTGATGAGCAGCTTACGGCGAACGCATTGCTGCAGACGTTGGAGTCTTGAGAAAACTAGGTTATTACTTATATCCGCATTTGCTTGAGTGGGTAAAGGATCTGTTGATAAAATATGGGCTTGGACTATGCGATTAAACTTCAAGCGTCGATAAACGTTGGAAGCCGCCTTGTATAATGCTGCGAAGCGTTGTGGAGCGCTGTATACCTGGAAAAGGACGTGGCTTCGCGTCAAGTTTACTGGGAATGATGGAACTGGCGGTAGCAAATTACCACCCACACTCAACAGTAGCAGCTCAGCATATCTCATCGCTGCTAAATGACCTCTTTTTGCTTTCTTTCTCGTGGTGTCGAGCAGTGCGCAGCAACGACTGAGAGACTACATTCGCGTCAAGTTGGACGAACTGTCGGTTCATCGCCAACACCGCAGCCTTTTTCACCTTGCGGAGTTCTCCACCTAGTCGTTCCTTTTCCAAGTTACTCGACGTCAGCTGCGATAGTACTTCTTCATACTGCGATTTCCAATGTAAAATTGCTGCATTTGCTTTGTGGAGACGATCACTGTGCAACTGACGTTGTGCTTGCAAGTTCTCACGCTCCAGAGCAAGATCTTCACACAATACTTGTTCATCAACTGCAGCATTGTATTTCTCCTCCAGGCGCATCATAGTGGCCTCCAGATCTTCCAGTCTCATCAGCGTGTACTCGATGCCTTCAGCAGTTCCACCTGTACGCGCTAGTAGCTTCACAAGCCCAGCTTCGCGCCTGATAGCGACCACCAATCTGCTCTTGGTGTAGTCGTGTGCGCGTTTCTCTCGATGATACACACGCCACGCTCGATACGACGCTCCGAGAGACGTGAGGACGTCTTCGTCATCGCTCCCAGGCCCGTCGTCGTCTTCATCTTCAGCCGTGGAAACACCCCAACGAAGTTCTGCTGCACTGTCTCGAGTCGATCTGGATCCTCTGAGGGTCTTGAGTTTATCGCGCTCACGATGCTTCTTCGAAGCGAAGCAGCACACAGTCGAAAGCGTATTCGCCACCTGCCGAACGATCAACGTCAAACGTGAGCAGGTGTCCGCCTGCATCGTGGAGTTGGTGAGTGACTTTCTCTAGTAGATTTCGCGTGCCAAAAGCTACGCTGGCGTTATAGTGGAAAGTGCGTATTTCTTTCTCAGTAAATGTTCGCTGACAATGGTACCGGCCATCGCTTCAACGAATGTCTGTCATGTTAACTAACTCAAAAGTATCTGTGGGCATACTTAGAGAGAGCTGAAGCTTACGTGGCATTTTACGAAACCATTTAGGAAACCCGATTTTATGTGAAGACTTGATGACCTTCCATCGTTCGGTATGATGTTAAATGTCATGTGGAGCAACAACAGCGATCCAGATGATCGTGCATTGCTTCATTTATATTTGCAGAATGTTTCGGATGTCTACTGCGGTCTGTGAGATGAAGACTGCACCATCATGGGACTGTACTTAGCATCACATCAATTGGAATTTTGAGGAAATATGATGAACGATTCGTAGCATCTCATCGAGACAGCAGCTTCGCTCTCATCAGATGCATTATTTTGAGCTGTGAACAGGTCTCCCAGTTTAACCGGGATGAGCGAGTCCTTCCTCATGATCTAGGTAACCTTAACTGAACGAAGCTTGAGTCAGGGATCGTTATCTCGAGCATAGGCTGCATATAGCTTTCTTCTAACCGTTTTCACTCTGTTGCCCGTTCATTTCGAGTTCGACAAGAAAGAAGTCAACACTCGGACGCTCTTAAACTGAGTCATGGGGAATGAGTTCCACGGGCTTCCTCTCCGGAAAGCTCTCGTGTTGGTCGTTAACCTCGCATCGACAGCCCTCACGTTGATGGCAGGTCTGCGTGAAAACCCGTTGATCGTCCTGGTAACGGGCCGCTACGATGAAATGCGAGCTCGTTTGATGGAGCGACGTATCAACTACAACCTCGTTCGAGACGACTTCCTAAACGTAGACACGCTGACCAATTTAACGCGAGTGGGCGAGAGCTTTCGCTTCTTTTCGGCTCCAACTCGCAGTCCTGACAATCTCGGAGAGGACAGAAGCACATGTATGCGCGTTAACTCAATCAACGTGACCCACGCTGAAGTGTATTTCGATGATTTCTGGGGCAAAGGAGCTCGACGTTCCCAGTACTTTTTCCACAGTATCTCTGCTCCAAGATGCGACGTCATCAACTTCAATCCCGAGTGGTTCACCGAGTGTCTTTTTACTAATAACAACTCGACCGATGACTGCCACCGCTACATTCTCGACAACTTTGACGATCTCAGTAAGAAACGAGCGATTCAAAATGGTGTTCCGGGAGACTTCGGTCGGCCTGGCATGCCGTTCTTACGTTGCACTGGTCGACCGCCAGCATCGTTCATGTACATCACGGATTTGATGGTACACCAGGCTTTTTGGGCGGGTGGAAGCTACCACATCCAGTTTGAAAGCAGTAAATGTCTTGCTGTACCGAGAATTATCGACTTCGAAACGAATTATGGTCTGTTCCAGACAGAACCGTTGGACCAGCAAGCAGAAGTTAAAGTGGCTCTCGACAACACTGGGTGGTTCACTCTTATCGTTACGTACTCCTATGGCATTGTCACGTTGCTTCTCGTCGCGCGAGGTGTGTTTAACACTTTGGCCAAACTACGTATTGTAAATTACGTGCCTGTAAAGCTACGCTTTGGTGGAGTTCGACGATATTTCAAGTACATTTTTCCATTCATGAATTTGTCTGTCTGGACGTCGGACGATGAAAACTCGATCATTCGATTCAAAGGCAAAGTCATCATGGCGTCCGATGTGTGGATTAACCACTGGCTGTATATGCTGCTGAGTATATTAGACGCTCTGGTTAGCGTTCGGATGACTTATAGTGTCTATGAAATTGGACAATGGATGCTGTCGATGCATATCACCATGGACAACTTCATTTTCATGGCTTCAGCTATTACGCGTATGACGTGGCTCATGTGCTTTCTCCACACGGTAGTTCGACTTCTTCTCAAGCTTGGAGCTCGGTCATTGAAAGCCATGAAGATGATACGTCCTCATCATCAGCACGTACTCGAATGGTATATCGACTCAAGTACACTGTTTCTAAGCTATAAGGTCTACAGTCTGATGCTTTGCTTCCTGCTCTATGTGCTTCTCAAGGTTCGCGGTGGAACATCCTTCATGGTAAACGCCCCGAATTCCAGTCGTGGAATCTTTGGTGGTGCACCATCTCTAGAGAATTTTTGGAACAGCGAGATCATGATTGATTTCGTTGTGCTGCTCTCGCTCATGATGCTTGGAGGGGGTTTCTTCGGTATTGTCATGTTGGCAACACCGTTCAAACGTGTGGCTAATAACAGACTGCTACACTTGATCCAGAAACGTTACGTCTTTGTAGGGTGGGACCTCGGTACGGTCCTTGACTCTCTCGGTATTGACCCATTTAATAGCAAGCTCCTGAAGGATGATGTGGCCATTACGAGCTGTCCGTTTGGGTGTATCTTACAGCAATTGTACCAGTCAGGACCAAGTGGACACGTGACATTGATGGCAGATTATCTTCTTCATGGCAATGGGTTTGCAACCCCACCAGTGGAATTTCATTTTCCAATGCGAAAAGCGGTAGCGATGGGACTACTACTACACAGCGATAAATCGGGGACTACGAAAGCGACCAAGGTAAGCGCTGGTACGAAGTACGCGGTGTCCGATGCTACTGCAAACTTCAGCACACAAGCAGATCACATAGAGCCAAATGACGCGGTGGGTGAGATGCCGAATACCGATAACAAGAGTTTGTTCGATAGAAACTTGCTGCTTTTTGCCGAGACAACGTATGGTCGCGTCATCTTAATTGATGAAAACAAGCCCGGTAAGTGCGGCAAGAACTCCGCGGGCATGATGGAGTATACTACCACAGACGCTCTCGCTTCGATGAGCATTTTGGATATTAAACACTTGCTGAACGGAACAAAAAATCTCACGATCGGATAAGGCGACAAGTAGCATCGACAAAGTAATACTGAATAAAAAAATGGCCAAATGGTTAACCGAAACAAAGCATAGTTAACCAAATTTATTGAATATAAGAACTGGTTTGATTATCCCAGAGTTCAGCAGTTATGATGCTCAACATTGCTAGCAAGCTACAAACTATAGGAGCATAAGCAGTATTCATTTTTTAAACTTAAAAAACGAAGAAGAGGATGAGCAAACATTTTTTTCTCATATTCTCTTTTGTTGCGATCGTCGACTCTCTCCGGTCGTAGCGAAACAAGCACCAGGTGTACAACGTTGGTTTTGGCTTCTAACCTTGCCAGTCAAGCTCGTTCATTTTAAAAAAATAAGCATATTGTGCATCTATTTCTTTAAGTCTACTAAAAATCACTATTTGTGCCTTCTTCGAATTACCGGTATTATCACAAAGGTTTATTCATGGAGCTTCAACCTAGTATTAGGTTCAAATCCTGCTCCAGTACAATCCCCCTAGCCATCGGCACGCATGATTAGGCCGCCAAGATATCTGTCGCAAATGCTTGTACCCGTGAGGGTCTCGCTGAGATCATTCTTAGTTTTGAGACGACCGATCAGCAAGATCCAAGCGGCCAGGATCCCTCAGCGACGACTGATGAGCTCCACCACCGCAGCATCGGGCAAAGGGACAGGAGGGGGGCATTTCCACTCGTCAAAGTCGATCCAGCACTTGCTCGATAACAACAAGAAATGGCGTGATGACTTAATGAAGCGCGATTCCTCTCTCTTTGATCGCACCGCAGATGGCCAGCAGCCTCCCTACCTCTGGATCGGATGTTCGGACTCTCGAGTCCCCGCTGAAGAAATCACGGGACTGGACCCCGGCGAGATGTTCTGCCACCGCAATGTGGCCAATCTCGTGGTGACCAACGACATCAACGTTCTCTCGGTCGTGCAGTATGCAGTTGAATCACTCAAGGTGAAGGACATCATTGTATGCGGTCACTACGGCTGCGGTGGAGTGAAGGCAGCAATGGAGAACAAGCACATCGGGATCTTGGACACTTGGCTGCGCTCCGTTCGTGATGTACACCGCAAGCACAAGGAAGAACTCGATGCTCTTCCAACCGAAGAGGCTCGTTACCGTCGCACGGTGGAGCTCAACGTTAAGCAGCAATGCCTCAACATTTTCAAGACGAACGTGGTGCAGCATCGTCTCGGACGTCCCGACGAGCCTGGTATACATGGTCTCGTGTATGACGTCAAGACCGGAGCACTTAAAGAGCTCAAGGTCGACTACTCTGGATACTACGCCAAACTTATAGGCGAGGACAGTCTCCACGCTTTCCCGGATGGGGAACCTACTATGGGTTTGGCTCATCGACGTCGTAACGCAATTCTGGATCTAGCGGACGGCCTTGAAAAAGAACCAGGGATAGTCCGCATTCGCTACATGGCTCGTATGCTCAAACGTGAGTCGGATTTGTTCTCGCCCGAAGAAGTGGACGAAGCCATCGAGACGATCAAAGCGCAGATGGACGATCCCAATAATTCTTTCATGAACATCAAGCACCTCATTGCGTATTTCGCCCCCATGAAGCCCAAGGAGACCGAGTAACCTGAAACTACTACTTGCCCCTGCTCTTTAACATTTTAAAATTGCTATTCAGTGAAACCCGAAATCAATAGTACGGAGTGGTGTTTCAAATGCATGAACATCGCTTCTCGTTTTTATTTTTTTTGTTGTTGTTTTTATTTCCTCTTTTTTTGGTCCTAAAGGACGAAGTCTTCTTGGTTATCTCCAAGCTGATTATCCCGTATTTGGTTCGTGCTTCTGCTATGCTAGCGACGGTAAATGCTCTGTCTCGCATCACTCCTTGTCTGCCTTGCTGCATTTCCCCTCCGGTTGTCCTAAGTTAATTTTCCATCCAGGACAAAGTATCCTCGATTCTCTCCAAGCTGTTTACCCCAAAGTTGGCTCGTGTTTTGCTGTGCTGGCAACGGTAGATGCTCTGTCAGGCATCATTCCTTGTCTGTCTTGCTACAATTTTTCCTTCGGTTGTTCCTCGTACTTCGTTGCATTGCTGCTCTTCGTTCTTTTCAACTGTCGTTCGTCTTCCGCTTTCCTGCCTCAGTTCGTCGTCATCTTACGTTCCTGAACGCCAGGCCGTAGTCCCTTTTAAAGGGGATCTTCCAGGTAGCTCTTTGTGTTCACGCAAGGGGTAATCAAGTCCATCGCGTCTTTGGTGTTCTTCTTGATCACCTATGTGGTTCACCACGAACACAGGCTGCGACGTTGTTGTTAGTTTCCATTGAGCACGACGTCGCGTCCGTAGTCAGCGTATGAGAGCACCTCATCTCCCATTCTCGACCCAGTGCTTTGCATCAGAGAAGAGAGATCCACCGAAGAGGAGCTGAGGTGAACTCATAACCCACAATAACCAATCGGCGAATTGCGAAGTGAAACCTCGAGGTATCGTTGGCAAGGGATCCGTTAAAAACGGATGAGATAGTGCAATTGTCAACGTACCAGTCGTTGGTGCGAGGGGCCGTTCATGTTGCAACCGCGTTGAGCTCATTCCAACTTCTTCCTACTGCAGAGAACCATCTCAACCGAAACTACGATTACAATGGGAGACGCCCGTGGAGCTCTGAAACATGATCACAGCAGTAGCTGCATCGATCACGACCCGAATTCGCTGCAACGTTTGTTCGCGAACAACCGCAAATGGCGCGATCAGGTGCTTCAGAAAGACCCCGAGTTCTTTGAGCGCACGGCGAAGGCCCAGGCTCCTCGATACCTTTGGATCGGATGCTCGGACTCGCGTGTGCCAGCCGAGGAGATCACCGGCCTCAACCCCGGCGAGATGTTTGTGCACCGCAACGTCGCAAACCTTGTAGTGAGCAACGACATCAACTCGCTGTCGGTGGTGCAGTTCTCCGTCGAGAAGCTCAAAGTCAAAGACATTATCGTGTGTGGCCACTACGGCTGCGGTGGAGTGACGGCCGCCTTGAAAAACGCGCAGATCGGACTACTGGACAACTGGCTGCGTAACATTCGAGACGTGTGTCGCACGCACAAGGATGAACTGAGTCGGTACAAGACCGACGAGGAGCGTGAGCGTCGCCTGGTCGAGCTGAACATTCAAGAGCAGTGCCTCAACATCTTCAAGATCAACATGGTGCAGCGTCGCATGGGTCTTTATGGAGCTCCTCGTATTCACGGCATGGTGTACGACATCCGTTCGGGTATCTTGAAGGAGCTGGAGGTCGACTACCACGGCTACATCGCCAAGCACATGGGCGTCTTCAATCTGCACAACTTCCGAGATGGAAAGATCCCATCCACCAGACCGGAATTCCAGCGCAACATGATCCTGAACCTGGTGGAAGACCACGAAGAGGAACCAGGAACCGTTAGTGCTCGTTACATCTCTCGCGTGCTAAAGAGAGAGACTGAACTCTTCACCGAGGAAGAAGTGGACACGGCCATCAAGGCTATACAGGCCAAGAACCCTCAGAACCCCTTCGTGGAAGTTAACTCGCTGGTCTCTTATTTTACCGGCAATGAGGCTACGGCGTAGCTGTATTTCTACAAATACAACAGTCATATAAGCTCAATTAGCTCTGGTAAATCTAATGAACGAACCCTCGCATCTTCCAATTGATCATACCTATTAATTCGTTATTTATCGTGAAGCTGCTGCGATGCATCGTTTGGCGTAGGTTTGAGTCCATTCGGCAGGAGCACGGACATCTTTCCTTCCAGGGTATAGCTGCTGATAAATCTCCATCATCTTCGTATCAATCTTGCTCGTCAATTCCACTCCTTTACTCGTTGGGATCAAGTCTCGAAGAGCATAAATCTCAGTCAAGAATCTGTTCACACCGCCATACCCCAGTCGTTTGCGTCCTGCTCCACCTTTGCCGTTGAAGTTTTGCCACCATGGCTCATCTTCCAGCATTTCACGAAACAGCGCATCGAGCACCATACCAGCAAATGATACTTGCTTCCCGACGTCCTTGCCATCGGACGCAAGGCTACCATTCCGTACTGCCTTGTTGAGCTGGTTGTTCGTCATGATGTCTGCAAGTTCCTTGGCTACCACACCAGCAAACAATGAGCTTGTTGTGGAAGAATCCGGTGAGCTGGAAACATCAGGGAGCGTCTCGTCCGCTAGCTCCATATCCTGCCAACTAAATGACATCTTCATCAGTGACTGAGCACAGCGCTTCACTCCTATCGCAGCGAGTTTCTCCCATAAATTTGAGTTCTGTATACGCAGATACCGCAGGCAGTTAATAGTGAGTGACTTATCACCTGTAGACAGCAAATTGTGTACCTTCGCTTCCACCTCTCTATTCTGTAGCGCAACCTTAGGCAAATACTCCTGAAGGATATTTGTTGACCGCGCCGCACAATCATCTTGAATATATGCGGCGTTTGTGAGAATGCCGACAATGTGCTTTGGTCGCAACGAAGACGATAGCTTCGATGATTCTAAATATTGAAGCTCTTCAAAACTGTAGTGGACAAGCAGCTCATCGGCCTCCCACACAACAACCCCATGAACCTCCGCAAGGCTGTCATATTGCACAAGCATAAAGTTAATCATCATAAAGTTTGCAGGAGAGTTGTCAGTCCTTACTTTGATGTGGCGCAAGACGGATTCATCACGCGCTGTACATCTCGCAGAAACTGTTGCACGAGCGTGTAAAACGACCGCGCACTCTGTGTCAGGACAATTTCACGCTCCGCTTTGTTCTCTGGATCGCGAATCATCCGCGACGTCATTTCCCACCGCTCCCGCTTAATCTCCTCCCTTACAGTATTCTTAATCGCGACGCAGTAGCTCGTGAAAAATGACACTAACCCTCGAGCTAAGTGTGGTGCCAAATAGTGAGCGGTGGGTAATCCTGCCAATTCCAGTTGCCGAGATCCATAAAATACGTATCGGAGTGCACTCGATACGTATTTTGCAACACTCTTGAACTCCGAGACGTCGATCGCCACACAGCTTGCTGGCAAGGAAGGACCTGATACGGTAGACGAGCTTCGCGATGAAGAAGCACTTGGATCGTCCGGAAAAATGTGGTAGGTGACTTCACTCGCAAAATGTTCAAGTTGGGAAGATATCCACACAGTCAAGGATATGAAGTGGGAGCTCTTTTGACCACGAAAACTACGAAGAAGCACGATTAAAGTGTTAGAACGTTAAGAGAATTGTAGATTTGGCAAGCATTTCAAACCTGTGCTCGAAGTCCTCGTAACACACCAGAAGCGAGGTGAAAAATGTCCGGGAAAAATTGATAACGTAGTTTAGAGCATTCCCGTAAGATGGTACATGTCGTAGTTGGAGCGCAATGCGAACCGAATAATTCTGTAAGCACATTTCTGTTGCCAGTTGAGTCTCTCCTAGCTGGATCAAGAACTCAAGGTGGTTCTCCTTCTTGTGCATGCGCTCGGATGTCTGCAATGAAGCATTAAATTCGTCGACAAGCTTTTCAACAAGCAAATGTCGGAGCTCGTCAATCTGTACGAAAAAGAACATGAGTTTTAGAAATAAATGACAGGAGTGTGGAAGATAACAGCAGTGTGAAAGCTTACTTTTGCTTGTTGAGCTTCAGTAGCTGACTCAATTCCTTGCGTCTCTTTCCGCTTGTACTCGAGAATATGTTGAGTGAACTGCTCGTAGTTTCTCTCGTAAAGGTACACCTCAAGATCGCGAATGAACTCGTCCAGCGCCATGCTCTGCTTTCGTTCTTCTGCTTTCTTGTCAACCGCTTTGAAGTCCAGTTGCGTAACTTTTTCTAAGCACCCACACAATATTAATTAAAATCCTAGAATTGGTACAAAAGCCACTGCTTGTTTCTTACCGGGTGGGGGCTCCAATGCAACACCTTTCAATGTGTGCATCGTTCGTCTACATTCCAACACCAACGCCTTCAACTGCGACACACTATTCTCCATAGTTTTGATCTCGTCCGCCGCGCGAATAAATGACGTGTAGTTCGCACTAATTTCTTCTTTCAGATCTTCAATCGTGTTTTCCTACAATAACAACCCACACACATCGAATGAAAATAAGTGCAAGCCATACCAATCCAATCGTGAATAAACAGACCTTCTGAGCTACGAGTTTTTTGCAGTGGGAGTCGATTTTCAGCTGCGAGTGTTTGCGCAGAAAATCTTCCGCATATTTCCTTGCATTAAACTGCTGGTTGCCCATGAGGTTCGCAATTGATGGTCCGCCCATACTCAAGTGGTTTTTGGGTTGTTTCGGCGCTGTAGTCTCCACAAACTTAAACCTCCCCGGGTCCGTGGCATCGAAAATGTGCGATTTCAACGGGATAATCAGCTTCAAGTCGATAAACCCTTGGCCAACCTCCTGGATCTGCGCAGTCGACAAATGCGGGAGCGTCTTTTTCACAAACTCGGCAACATCTTTCGACGAGAAGGACTTGCTGATCTGAATCTGCCACGAGAAAGATTTCTTCATCTGCTCGCATAGAGCTCGTAGATCCACGTCTTTGACGTCCTGGATATTGCTGCCGCTCTCTCTTTCTCCTCTGCTCTCTTTCTCCCTGTCATCGCCCACTGGAGGCTCATCTCGAGTCAAAACCTCGTCCTTCTTTGCTGGTATAGTAACAACCCCCGTTCCCTTCATCCCAGATACGGACTCCAGTGCTGCTACCCACGCATCTCTATCCTCTGTGCTCCTGGCTCGGTATTCTTTCTTCTTTTTGAACAACACAAGCGTAAACATCCGCTGCTGTGGGTCACTAATGCTCTTCTGGACAGCCATGATCTCCATAGTCGCAAAGGAATTGACCGGCTCTTTAGCTTCCATTGTTTCAAAGTACATTAGATGTGTGGGTGTCAACACAAACTGTCGCTTGGTCCAGTAGCCTGCACGACGCTAATTGTCAAGACAAAACACAAATTCACGTAAATATAAAGTATTCTTGCGATATCTTGGCATCCAGGGGGTACAAATGACGGCGGACTTGTGCGTGGATATAAAGAGGAGCTCTACGCACCTTTCTTTCCAATATTCCATCGCGGATGGCGATACGTAGCGCCTCGGGGCCGCTCACCATGGCGTCGTATCTGGCGCTATCGAGTGCGGACGACGCTTCGCTTCAACAACTGAATAACGCACTGTGATTGGCCAAAGAAGACTATTGTAAATTTTCATTGTGAAAAATGATTTTTATTTGTGAAGTTTAGTTGAAGTTGCCCACGTCAGATGTGGACGATGGAGCAGCGCTGAAGTCCCCGAACGTCTCGAAGGCGTTGCTATCGGTCGATTCCTTCCTTGTTGTGGGTTTGGCGTTGTCTGTAGATGTCGGAGCAGCGTTGAAATCACCAAAATCTCCGAATCCGTTGTCTGTGGACACAGGCGAAAATGGCGAGTTACCAGACACCTCTGCTGACTTGGTTTCCGTAGAGCTTGCAGTTGGGGCTGGAGCAGAGTTGAAGTCGCCGAAGTCTCCAAACCCACTGTTATCAGTTGCTACGGGCGAGAATGGCGAGTTTCCGCTAGGATTGGTCGCCTTCGGGGCGTCAGAAGCTCCAGCGCTGTCAGTCGAGGCTGGTGCAGCGTTGAAATCTTCAAACGCTTCAAAACCGGAACTGGAATCATTCTTGGCTACGGGTGAGAACGGCGAGTTATCCAAAGTATCAGCGGGCTTGTCAGGAGCAGACGATGTGGCATCATTTGAAGCCGGAGCTGCGTTGAAGTCGCCAAAGCCATTGAAGTCGTTAGTGCCCGAAGCGATTGGAGAGAACGGCGAGTTTCCTGTCGTCTTGTCCGGTGTAGGGGCGGGCGTAGCGCTATCATTCGACACAGGAGCAGCATAGTCATCGAATGCATCAAGACCGCTACTCGTCGAAGCTGCAGCAGGTGGGGAGAACAGCAAGTTTTCAGATGAATTCTGTTTGATCGTCGACTCTGTTGATGCCGCAGCAGGTGGGGAGAACAGCAAGTTTTCAGATGAATTCTGCTTGGCCGTTGACTCGGATGCTGCCGCTGTATTGTCAGGCGCTGCACCGAAGTCACCAAACGTGTTCGATCCACTGTTGTCTGCTGCAACCGGTGAGAAGATCAGATTCTCTGTGGCAACAGTTGTGCTGGCAGGGGTAGCAGCGCTATCGTTGGAGAGCGGCGCGGTCGCAAATGCATCGAACGCTGGAGTTTCCGTCGCGACAGGCGACGAGAAGGGAGCGCTTTCAGGTCCATCCGTCTTCGCCGGGGTATCAAACGAAGCACTAAAGTCCGTGCTGGTGCTCGTCGCTGCGGCTGGTGACGGCGTTGGCGAAAACGGAGAGTGTCCGGGAGCTTCTGTTGCCGCGGGCGTAGAGGATTGAGCAGCATTGAAATCACCAAAGCCATTATCGTCTGCCGCAACCGGCGACGGGGACGGAGAAAATGGAGAGAACGGAGAAGCCTCGGCCGGTGCAGGCGAGGAGACAGGAGCAGGAGCTTCGGCCGCGCCAAAAGCGTCAAAGCCAGCGCTATCGCTTGCAGCGGCAGGCGATGGTGACGGAGAGAACGGAGACTTTCCAGGAACATCACTCATACCAGCTGATGGAGACGTTGCGTCAGCGGAGGGTGGGGCGGCAAAGTCACCAAACGCGTTAAAACTATCGTTTGCAGCCGCATTTTGTGACGGAGACGGGGTTGGTGAAAATGGTGAGCCCGACGGAACCTCAGCTACCGATGTTGGAGTAACACTTGCAATCGATCGCGGCGCTGAGTCGAAGTTGCTAAATGCATTGAAGCCGCTGCTGTCGGTTGCATCCGGTGAAAACGCGGAGATGGAAGGGGCATTAGGAGCTGCCACAGGAGACGGCAAGACATTCGGTTCATCCAGAGAAAGCGGAGCGGGGACGAAAGTATTGGTTCCACCAGCAGCTCTATCTGAGTCGTGCGTCGATACTGGTGGAGACGCTGCATCGATCAAAGAGGATCGGGACTCTAACGACAATTTCTGCTGTAGCTTCGCGCTCAGGATGGCTTCTTCCAACTCGCCTTCATGTCTAGCGATATCATACTGCAATTGCTGAATCAGTTGCTTCTGATTCTCCACTAAGCTTCGCAGACTACGCTCTACAGCGAGTCTGGTTTGCTCTTCAGCAGCATTGTCACCTGACGAAGAGGTAGTGTTGGTTGCAGAACGCAGATCTTCCCTCTTCATGACGAGAGTCACCAGCTCATGACGCAGCTCATCCAGATCGCGTAGCTTCTCGGAAATCATCTCAATGGCAATCTGTTTGCGCTCTACACTTGCAAGAGCCTGAACAACTTGCTCGTTCTGCTGGTCAAGCTGTCCCACTACCTTCTTCTCCTCCTCGTCACCCATAAATGGATTTTCCGGCACAGCGGCCGAGGACCCAAAGCTCTCAGCTCCGAATCCTGGATATGTCTGCTGAGGTGTCTGGAAACCAGTATTTTGAACTTGAATACGCTCGTTGCTACCAAGATTACGCTGAGGAAGCTGTTGAGCCGGCGGATGAGGTGGCAACGGCGTCATACCACTGAAGCTGGACATTGAGTTCATTGACGACGCCGAGTTTGTGCGGTCTCTTCCGCTTGTGGCGCTAGGTACTGGTGGGGCAGAAAAACTACCAAAATCCTGTGCAACCGGAGCTGAAAATCCCTGTAAACTGCCAGTAGGCGTGGGAACTGAAGGCTCACCAAAACCTCCTGCGTGGCTGTTCGTTGCATTGCTGTCGGCGTGGTTAAAAGAGTTTGTTCTCGACGAACGTGTAGAAGACGCAAAACTTGGCAGCGGAGCATCTTCGGCAGTAGAGAGCGAGTCGAAAGCAGACATGCCTTCTGGCTTGGGTGGCGGTACACTCTCTTGCTGCTTCTGCACTGGAAATCCATTTTGCGTCGAAGGTGCTGGCATCTGATTGCCAAGTCCAGCCATACCTGCAGAGCCGCCAGAGCCAAACGCTGTCTCGCTAAGCTCCCGTGGTAATGTCGATGGCATGGGCAATCCGCGCTTGCTCACGCAGACGATCAAGTGCATTGCCACGTAAAACTCCTGAACACTCAACTTGCTGTCCTGGGTCACGTCCGCCATCGACCAAATATCTCGCAGCATCTAGATATTAACGTTAATATAACTGTCAAGTTTCAAAGCAACAAGGTAAACTATACGTACATTGCGATCCAGGCCGGACATCTGAAACAGTGCCACCGCTTCGGTTCCCATGAGAAATCCATCGCGATCCGTGTCGTATTGTTGAAACACAATATCATACTTGCTCTTCTCATCTGTGGTAAGAGCGTACGACCCCGTGGGTTGCTGATGCACAGAGCCAAAGTCCTGTTGAGGAGCATGCATCTGAGCTTGAGGCTGTACTGGCTGCTGTTGAGGTGGAGGAACTCCTTCCATCATTGGAAGCGGGTATTGCATTGTTGCCAATTGAAAGAATCTTTGCGCCGACACCTGCTCTCCTCGTTGCGCCATACTGATGAGTCTCATTGCCACGTAGAACTCGTTGCGTGATAACTCGCTCCTCCGCTGAGAGTCTGCGATGCTCCAGACTTCGCGTAAAATAGCCTTGTCCAAGTGTGAGCGTGCGAAGAACGCGACTGCCTGTTGTCCGTTGATAGCGTTGCGGCGCTGGTCGTCCACGTGGGCGAAAAGCATATCGTAGAACTGCTGTTCCTGGGGGGACGGCGGCACCCACGCGTGAAGCGATTGACCGCCCATGCCGCCGCTTTGCGTTGCATAAGCCCCCGCCCCCGCATAGAACTGCTGCTGATGCTGCTGCGGATTGTACGTGGCGTAATGCTGGGGGTTCATCAAGCGACGAATAAGAGGGGAAGCGTTATGATAACAAGGGCGGATGAATCTAAATGAGACCAAAACAAAAACTAAAACGTACTTCGTACTTAGTCGAACTAACGCAACTTAAGGCTAGTTGAAGCAGATTAAGTTGCTGCAAAGCGTCAGCAGCTCCTACACACTATCTTTGCTATCGCTCCTTGTGGACAATGTAGCAATTACTTTCTTGCTTTCTTGGTGCTGGCGCCTGCACCACGACCTCTGCCTCGCTTACCGGCAGCAGCACGGACGATCGGTGGCGGGAGCGTCACTGAACAAGGCAAGAAGCATTAAATGTTGAGTCATTCCAAGCATATCCAAGCTAACGTACCGTCAGTGAATTCAATGGCGAAGACCTGGTTGATACCAACAGCCAACTTTTGAATGGGCGGGAGATCGGACACCTTCGTTGGTGTGTCAAGTGGCTCGGTCTGCGCGTCTCCCAGTCCAAGCTGGCCCAGCTGGTTGCGACCCCAAGAGTACACCTCGCTGGTCGACGTTAAAGCCACCGAGAAGTCGTCACCGCAGCCAATTTGCTTGATACTCTTGTCGGAGCCAAACGTGGTGACATGCACGGGCGTATCCACAAGGTTTTCTTCGGACGTCTCGCCACGTTTAACGCCAAGCTGGCCAAACTCGTTGTCGCCCATCGCAAACAAGCGCCCATCAGTCAGAAGCACGAGTGTGTGCTGGGCACCGCAAGCGACGAACTTCACCACGTCGTTCTTGAAAGTCTGAAACAGGAACGATATTAGTAGGAGGCACTGCTGTAGCATCATGCTAGCATGTACAAACCTGGACAAACCGAGGGCGAGGAACGCGGAATTGAGAGCGGAAAAACTTCGATTGACCAGGAATCGGGGCTGGCTTGGGGTGTCCGATTTGACCTGCATTAACAGACGTACACAATCGCATGAATGAGCATTTCAAGGAGGTAAACATTTCAACTTAACGACATACCGCGATCGCCGTAACCCCACGTCCATAGACCCTTGGTTCTGGAGAAGCATAGCAAATTCAAAAGTAAAGTAAGAGTCCTGTACTGTGTCTACCAATTCATGCTGGAAATATCAAACGTACCCAGCAACGACAGCGGCAGCGTGAGATCTACCAGCAGCTAGCTGCGTGATGTCGCGACCAAGCAGAAATTCAGCAGGATCATCGATGTCCTGGTTTTCGGGCTATACAAGCACATACATGTATCCAGGTGAGAACACTACGTTGGTTTTGGTCAACCAAATGTATCGCCATCTTACGCTGGTGAAATCCAGAGCGTCGTTGTTGAGAAGCTGCGGGACCCACTGGTTCTTGTTAGACGCATCGCCCAACTGTCCTTGGGTGTTGGAACCCATGCTCATGAAAACGCCCGGCTTTTTAGTGTTGAACTGGTCGTCGTCGCCGTTGTCTTTCGTCGTCATGATAACAAAGTCGCTTCCACATGTTGCTAAGGACCAGGGCCAAACATGCATTCGTGTATGTGTCAGTCCACAGCAAAGCAATTTCGAGACGCAACAATGGCAAGCATACCCAGATTGACAGGCACTTCAAGTTCCCTCAACGCAGAAATCTTCTTAGGCACTTTCTTATTCTTGTTCTCCTGGTGGCCTAGCTGTCCATGCTCCCCGTTGCCCCACGTGTAGGCATGTCCTTCGGTCGTAATAACCACGCCGAAGTTGGAACCAGCGTGGATCTGCGAGAATCTGCAGCAAGCCAACTGTCCTTAATCGGTTGCATTTCAAATAATCCTAGTCAATTCGTACCGTCCTTCGCCTTTGGAGCGCTTGTCTTCCGTCATGGATTCCACCTGCATAATACGTTATGGACACGCACAGGTTTTTTGTTAGCGATTCTCGCCCTCAGGATCATCATGCTGATAGCTAAAGCTAGCGTTGAGAGCAGCAACGCACCAGGCGAAAGTGAACCAGTTTCTCGTGGACGATATCTTGGTGTCCCAATTGGCCAGAAAGGCCCGTTCCAACCGAGTAGAGATTCGCGTCATTGCAAAGCGCGTACGTGCACGTTTCACCGCAGGCGATGTCGAGGACGCCAATACCGTCCAGCTCGTGCACTTTGGTGGGCTTCCAGATCACCTTGGCCTCCGTATCCGGGAGTGCCAACTACACAATCACCACCCAATACTCAGTCAAATACAAGAACAACCATCACTCCGACAACAACAACGTAGCTGTTGGTCGACTCCAACACCGGAACAATGACATACCTGTCCATCCTCGTTGTCCCCCCAAACGAAAACGGAGGACACCGCCTTCTTTCCCTCCTCTAAAGTACATATTAAGCCACAACAGTTAGGAAGCCACTCAGCAAAATTAGTAGCACTTTGTCTTCGAAAAGATGCAGCAGCAGCACGTACCGAGTGCAGGGATGCGACCAGCACAAAACTTGCAAAACCAATCGCCCTCAGGCACCGCCGGCTTGCGCGCAAAGTTGTTGCGCGGCTTGGTGTTGCAGCACGTGCATCCTTGGACGCAGGCGGTGTGGAAGGCGCGGTCACAGCCGTCGCACAGAACCAGGAACTCCTCGTCGTCCTCCTTGCCACACACGCGGCATGCATCGTCACTCATCGTCATCGGCGCCATCGTCCTCAGTTGCAAACTGGTCGTTACAAAAACTTCAGCATCAAAGGTGTGGACCACGTGACGCAGTTGCATAGACAGACTTCAGTTGAAGTGCTCTACTGTACATGTTTTGTGTCAATCACACAACTTCAACAAGGCAAG
This sequence comes from Phytophthora nicotianae INRA-310, assembly GCF_000247585.1. Taxonomy (NCBI): domain Eukaryota; phylum Oomycota; class Peronosporomycetes; order Peronosporales; family Peronosporaceae; genus Phytophthora; species Phytophthora nicotianae. The sequence continues at coordinate 315,276 of NW_008649001.1, read as the reverse complement.
CGGACACTTCAGGCACCTTGTTAATTAGCTTAAACAACTACAGATGGACGAAAACTCAGGCTATGCAATGCAATCAACTTGGACAAGACACGCTAGCGCTTAAATCAGTCGAGTCTCCAGTCGCACATCTTGTCAGTCAGATGAGGGGGGGGGGGGGGGGGGGGCGAACGAAACAGCCAGCCAACGCCGTTGGATTGGTCAACGCGAGCGCAGCACGACGATCATATGATCTCCCTTGTAGCCAAGCTGACGTGCTGCTTGGCCAGGAGGCAGAATAAACACTTTGAAGCCCTGTGGATCCATTTCTGCAGCTCCTCCAGCGCGTGCATGGCCACCGCGACCTTGGATTAGGTAGTCCACGAACTCCCGGTAGCCCCGCGAGTCGGCCATCGACTCGGGCTTGAGCTCATACACGACCCTTCGTACGTTCGGCCGCTCGAGCTGCAGGAACTCGGCCGACTTGTTCAAGTGAGGCAGTGCCACGACGTCCAGATACAACGGTCTACATGACATGATAGAAATGCGTGAGACTTGCTGGTCCGGAACGACTACAAAGCAATTCCTATGACCACTGAACGTACAATTGACGGTTTAAGCCAACCGAGAGAGACGTAGCACTGCAGCGACACTTGACCTTGCCACTGCGCTTTAATTCAAAGTTCCATTCACTTGGAGTCTGTAGCAATCATCAGTTAGGCAAACAACACGATAAACAACTTAACCGCACAAAACTTACGTCATAGGGACGAGGCTCCATCATGCGAGGACTGTCCGGCAGACCCCCAGGTCCGTTAAATGGGCGCCTCATCATGTCTGGCGGAGGACCTCCGCGTTCCCAGCTTCGGTCTCTCTTGCGCATCATGTCACCACCTGGAGGCGGGCGATTCGGACTGCGACTCCGTCCGCGGGGAGGAAACATGTTTGGAGGCCCATCAGGTCGAGGTCCAAAGCCACCGCCACGCATAGGACTCGGAGGACGCCCCATTGGAAAGGGACCTCTGCCTCTGTCATCGAATGGAGGTGGGCCGCCGGGGCCACGACCGTCAAAACCACCCCGCGGTGGGCTCCTTTGTCCAGGCCCTCGCGGTGGACTACGTGGGCCAGCAGATCCCGGTCGCTGGTCAGGTCCAGGCCCGAATACATTGCCGTTGCGCGGAGGACTGCGACTGCGGCTGCGACGACCACCAGGGCCACGGCCGCCCATCATTCCGCCGCGGGGACTGCCTCGTCCTGGGCCTGGGCCGTCACGAAAGTCTCTTGGTGGACCACCTCGCCCTGGACTCATTGGACCACGTCGGAAATCATCGCGGGGTGGAGAGCGAGAGCCATTACCGAGGGGACCATTACCAGGAGGGCCATTGAATCCGTCGCGACGGGGGCTACCGCGTCCACCACCAAATCCATTACGCGGCGGGCTGCGAGGGCCATTACCAGGTGGGCCATTGAATCCGTCGCGACGGGGGCTACCACGTCCACCACCAAAGCCATTACGCGGTGGACTGCCAGGTCGTCCACGAGGCGGACTACGAGGTCTGCCGTTAAAGCCTGGGCTGCCAGGTCGTCCACGAGGCGGACTACGAGGTCTGCCGTTAAAGTCTGGGCTACCAGGTCGTCCACGAGGCGGACTGCGAGGTCTGCCGTTAAAGCCTGGGCTGCCAGGTCTACCACCAAATCCATCACGAGGAGGACTACCAGGTCTTCCGTTCAAGTGTGGTCCATTGTCTCTGTGAGGAGGTCCGTCAAAGTGTCCATTTCCAGGCGGGCCACGAGGCGGCGATCGAGGACGACCTCCATTCATATCACCTGGCATTCCATTACGATCACGACTTCGGCTACGTCCTCTCGGAGGTCCTCCTGGTCCTCCCATTCTCGGTGATCTCATATCTCCTCTTCTCGGCGACATGGGTCCTCCTGGTCCTCCCATTCTCGGTGATCTCATATCTCCTCTTCTCGGCGACATGGGTCCTCCTGGCCCTCTCATTCTCGGCGATCGCATATCTCCTCTTCTCGGCGACATAGGTCCTCCTGGCCCTCCCATTCTCGGCGATCGCATATTTCCATTTCTCGGCGACGTCATATCACGCCCGTTGTTGGTCATCCTAACTGGTGTGCCCACTCGCATTGCTGCATACTGTTCATTCGGCGGCAAACGAGATGGTGACGGAGGGGGCGATAGTGCAGGTTCACGAGCACGTTCGAACGCAGCAGCGGAAGGTGACATCGGAGCAGCAGTCGGTGCGTCAACAGCGTTAGTCAGAGCATCCACAGGAGTTGGAGTAGAAGCAGCAGGTGCAACAACAGTAGAAGCAGCAGCAGACGCACAAGAAGTGCCAACAGCCGTTAGTGGGGTATTATCTTCTACAGCAGGGGCAGACGCCTCGGGCTGCGGCGTGTCTGCCGATGCCTGCTGAGGCCGAGGCTGTGCCTGTGGCTCCACCTCGGGCTCTCGCTTGCCATCAGCAGAAACAGTAGACACGCCGAGGCCCGAGGGTCCGTTGGCACATGCAGCATCATTCTCTTCAGTACTGACCACTTCTCCAGCTTCGAGTTCTTGTTCATCTGCAATGCGTAACATCAGTGTACGCAGCGCATTTTTTTCATGAAAAGATCAGTTAAAAATATTATCTTGCTTTAGAAAAAAAAAAACAATTTGACACAGTTTCGACAGGAATTACCCGTTGAGTTGGAGATCTCCGTGCTCTTCTTGGTGGGAGCATCGCCGTTCTCGGTGGACAACACATTGTTCTTGATATTCAGGTACTTGTCGTAGATGGCTCCGCCGCTTCCGCGCCGCGTCTTGAACGTGGGCGCGACGACGGCACTAGCCTCTCCGCCTTCCATTTTTACCTTCCCGTTGGATTTCTTACTTGGATCTACTGGGTGATCATGTGGTCCACATTAAATTATGTCAGTATGGTGTGATTAGATTTAAACTTGATTTTTGTAAGCAGCCTGATATACACCCCTGTAATTTCTGATTCCTTCAAGGTGGCTATTTTTAGAGGGACCAGCTAGCAACTAAAGCGACACTAGCAGCAGCATTCTTTCCTTTGTCTCTCTTCATCCACGTGAGAGCAGACGCGTCGCCAGCAGCATCAGCAGCAGTATCAAGAGCATCCTCTCTTCCTTCACGTCCAGTAGCGTGAGGCCTTGCATCCAGACAGAACGACCATGTCGAGGGATTAGTACGTTCTCTTCTTCTATATCTCTTTGCGACTTTTCTCGAGCGTTGAGGCCGTTTATCCTAACGATGATGCGGTCGGTAATATTATGCAGCGACCACCTATTCAAGCTCGTGCTGATTGGCGACTCGGGCGTAGGCAAGTCCTGCCTTCTGTTGCGCTTTGCGGTGGGTGCATACACCGTTGCTCTATCTGCTTTCTTGGTGCCAAGAAACCTCTATAGCATTGCGGATCGACTGATGTTTAATGTTGTTGATACGCTACAGGATGATGCTTTCACTGAGAGCTACATCACCACTATTGGAGTGGACTTTGTACGTGATTTGAGGGGGGGATATTGGCTCTATATGACACCGGTTTGACGAAGTCTCGTGTGCACTCTACAGAGATTTCGCACAGTGAAGATCGACAACAAGACTGTGAAGCTCCAAATTGTTAGTGGCGAGCTGTCCACTGTTGTTCTCTTGGCTGTTGTTAACTGGATTTTGGCTTACGTTGTATTATTGCAGTGGGATACGGCTGGGCAGGAGCGTTTCCGCACCATCACAAGTGCGTATTATCGTGGTGCAGACGGCATTATCATGGTGTACGATGTCACGAGCCAGGTATCTAATCGTTGTCGGCTACGTGTAGATTACACGAGTGTGATTCTCATATCTCTTTATTTTTTTTTATCGGACAGGAATCTTTCGATCATGTAAACGACTGGCTGAATGAAGTGAACCGATACGCCAGCGAAGGCACATGCAAGCTCCTTGTGGGCAACAAGAGCGACATCAGCGACAACAAGGCGGTGTCGTACGAGACAGCGAAGGCCTTCGCAGACAGTTTATCGATCCCGTTCCTCGAGACAAGCGCCAAAAACGCGCAAAATGTGGAGGAGGCGTTCCTTACAATGGCCTCAGAACTGATTACGATTCGTGAAATGGTTGGTGAATCCAGCAGACCTACAGGCACCAAGGTAAGCTCTACACTGGCTTCACAACCGAATCTATCTAACGTATTTGTGGTGCTTGAAGCTGACCGAGAACACCAAAAGCGGCGGCAATAACAATGGATGCTCGTGCAACTAAGCTGCTTCAGTGAGGTCTTGTGCCTCGGTTCAACCAACAGCTTGGAGACATTAGGAAAGCGAGCTATGAAACTACAGTAAGTTAGTGCACCGAAGACACTGTATTGATGCGCATGCATAGGCTTTCGCCGGAACTACAGTAAGTAAAGCAAGCGCTCTCACAGTGTCGTTCATTTGGCTATATTTTTGTGGTTATATGCGAATTGATGGGGACAAGACAGCAGGAGGCTGTCCTCTAAACTGTAAAAGTTCATTCGGACTGAGATACTTAGTGGTCGAAGTATCGGGCGAGCTTCTCGATGTCGACCGTGTTGTTGTCGGCCTCTCCTTCCTGTGCTCTGGCCACGGCGCTGTTGATCTCCGTCTCGCTGAAGAGAATGGGCTCCTTGGACATGGCTCGCTTGACGAACTTGGCGCTTACACGGCCTGGCTCCTCCTCGTGGCCCTCAACCAGAGATCTAATCATGTTGCCCTGTAGTTGCGATCGGCGCAGAGGAACCTCTCCTTGCGGGAAGGAGTGCAACTTGTAAATAGACTGGTACTTACGCACGTAAGACTGGAAGTCGATGTCCATCTCGTTCAGCTGGCCGTTCTTCAGATCGTACACGAGGCCGTGGATACGCGGAAAGCCATACTTGACCTGGTGGCGCTGCACCAGTCCGATCTTGAACACGTTGATGCACTGTTCAATGGTGTTCAGCTCCACCGTACGGCGCATGCGCTGCTCGTGGTCGTCGATCTCCTGCAGCTCATCGTTGTGAAGTCGAACAACTGCAGCAATTAATCAAAGCCCTCGTTAGACAAAAGCAAGCGCAGTACCACCGGGATGCGTATCTTACCGTCACGGATGTTGCGTAGCCAGTTGTCTAGCAGACCCAGGTGCTTGTTCTCCACAGCGGCGTGGACGCCACCGCAGCCGTAGTGGCCACATACGATGATGTCCTTGACCTTAAGGTGCTCTACAGCGTACTGCACGACCGAGAGCGAGCTGATGTCGTTGCTGACCACAAGGTTGGCAACATTACGGTGCACGAACATCTCACCAGGCGCCAGACCCGTGATCTCCTCGGCGGGGACACGCGAGTCCGAGCATCCGATCCACAGATACTGCGGGTGCTGGCCCTGCGACGTCTTGTCGAAGTAGTCCGGGTCCAGCAGCTTCTTGCCCTCGCGCCACTTCTTGTTGTTCTCGAACAGACGCTCAAGCGACGTGGGCAAAGCCATCGAGGATGCACGTGCCAGCTGAGCAGGCACGGCCGCCGCTACGCGGGGCATCAGCAGCGAGGAGCTCTTCAATGCACGGTGGAACATCGTGAGATAGGGATCTTGTGTCGCTTGCGCTTGAGCCGGCGAAGTTCAAAGTGACGCTGGCAACAGCTCAGCGGACGCGACTCGATGACGCGCATTCGCGGTGCTACACCAAGATATGGCCGTCATGGAGCATTTTTAGCCAATTACCTGTCGTATAGATTGTATTTATGATCCAATCAGCAATCTGAAGTAGGTTTACCTTGGTGTGGTGCACACAGCAGGTGAGCTGAAAAAGCGATCAACCAATCAGCGCACGTTAAACGACCATAGATGCGGCGGGTGGACGCTCCAAACACCAGAGGCTCGACGGTGAGCTTCGGTCGGTCTGCACGCTCCAGACGACATCGTTCTTTCAGCATGCGCGTCAGTGGACTCGACCTTCACGATCCCAGTCTATGACCACCGATCAACACCGAAAGAACGCGCGGTCCATGCGGTCTGGGCCAACCACTTCAAAGGCGCTCTGACCAGCACGTGGTGACGCACTGGCACTAAGAAGCACTGAATGATTCGCGAACTCGCACTGACAAGGTTCCCCATATCCTGTAAGCTGCGTGTATCTTGCAGAAGACTGCGCAACAGCGGCGATGAAATGATTGCTCGGAGGTCATTTGCGGAGTAGCAAGATAATTCTAGAGGCGGGTGGCCTGTGGTATCTGGTTTTGTCGTGCGTAGCAATCCATGCCAGGATCACAAACTTCGCCACATCAATTTTCAATAGGTGCAGCGGTAGGAGTGTGCAAGTTGCGATTGCGTGCTGCCAATTATTGGCCACGCAATATGCGTCCCCCATGCCTGCCTGGTTGGATGGTCTGTAGGGTATCTCATCCTACATCAGTCTGCGAGTCACGAGAACAATTACGCGGTCAGTGCGTCTGTATGCTGCCTTCACAGTAACTATGCAACTGCCTTCACAGTAACTATGCAATTGTCATGCATACATAGCGACTTCATCTTATTCATGCCGAGGTGCTTTTGGACGAGCAGGACAGGTTGAAGTGATATTGTCATCCCATTGGTCAAAAAGAAGCACATGCTAGTTTCGGACGAAAGCTGCAGTCAGTCGCAAAAATAATGGCGAGCGACAAGAAGACACCGCTGCCGTCAGGTTTGTCGCCTTCAGCAGGTCTCAACGAGCCGATGGCACCGCCAATCAACTCGTTCGCGAGTGCCAGCACGACCCACAAAGCGCTTACGCCCAACCGCCAGCTGGGTGAGCTGCTGCGCTCCATCGATCCCAAGTACTGCTTCCATCCGGCCGTGGAGGAATTGCTGTTGGACATGGCATCGGACTTCGTGCAGGATGTGGTGGACTTCTCTGGAAAATTGGCCAAGCACCGACGATCTACGACTCTGGAGCCTCGTGATCTACAGTTCTGTCTGGCCAAGAACTACGGCATCTCTCTAGCAGGGGTGCTTCCCGCCACGGCAGCCTCAGGCTCGGGTTTGAGACCGCTGGGTCAGGATCTGCTAGTACGTGCACGACCAGCGAAGAACTCGCTGCACATGCACCGGATGGCACTGAAGCGTAAGTCGCTGCTGCACACGAAGACCAAGCTCAAGAATGCCCACGCAGTCAAAGCTACAGAAGGAGGCAAGAAGGTTGTGCGCAAGGCTAGTGTCAGCAAATAAACGGCACAGACCTTTCTTAATGCCAAGATGTACGACAAGTGATTTTTCTTCTTTTCTTTTCGGCAGCCTTGACAATTGCGTTTTGTATTGACTTCTTGCCACTCCGATGAAAAACTTTTAATGCAATCCTTTCAACTTGCGTGTCTCCCTTATCAACATAGGTTTCGCAGCTAACTGTTTGTACATTTAGTAGAGCTGGGGCTGACGACGAGGCATACAAGTAAGTACGTGCATTGTACAAGTACTAGATCAGCAATTTTATTCCTGCCAAACGACACAGTGTATCTGTTTGCATTCATACAGTTATCCGATAGCGTCAAATTACTACAGTACATTTTCACACGATCTCCCCAAGACTATTGACGACGTCCGAGTCAAATTCCAGACGAGGAGTCTTGGCTAGAGGTGCCGAGCTGACCTCGTTACTGACAGATATGGCGGATGGCGCAGAACTCATCATTGCTGTGGACGTTTCATCGACGACATTACCATTATTACCACCACCACTACGCGGACGCTTCTTGTACTTTGTGCTGCGTGGTCGGGTGGCTGGTAACAACGATTGATCTTTGTGTAGATCCCCAGCAACAGGAATTTCAATCCGAAGATTGCGATGTGCCTCCACGTACGCTGTCGCCTTATAAATCGGGTCGAAGCTATCCAGCAACACCGCCTCGTTGGCAAAATGCATCGACGCCGCAATAAAATGACGACATGGCCAACCCAGTTGGAACATCTGCCCACAAGTACACGTACGCAGCGCAAAATCCATCCTGTAAGTGATCTTCGGACGTGCTCCCGTTAACCAAGCGAAGGCGACTTGTTCATCACATCGACGCACAGTGTACTCGGTAGCAGCTTCACGTTCTTGTCGATAAACTGTATCGGCTCCCGGTGTGAGCAGGATCGACCTCTGGCCGTCAACCGGTACCAATTTCGATGCCACTTGGCTTTTCTTGTAAATGCCGTCCATGAGGAAGGCTAAGAACATGTATATGAGGTCAAATGGAGCCTCGTCGCTGCGCTGAATATCAGAGCCTGTTACTGCCTCCTCAGCACCCGTCGTAGCCCAGCCGTAAAGCTTAATGGACCGATTTGGATAATACGCCCAGTTCTTGGGATGTACAGAGCGCAGAAATGCTGCTGCCGCGGTATTGAATCCTTCGAGAACGCCAAAAACTCTCAAGAACGCCTCCTCGGTTTCCTGTCGCTGTAGCTCCCAAACTTTTTCTTCCAATGGCCCGAGAGCAGGAATATTCTTGTCACGTGCCATTTTCTCCAGCAGACTTCGAACACAGAACATGATCTTCGCATGATGTGCCTCCTCAGCTAAAGCACGGAGGAGACCGTGCTCACTATGCGAACAGAAGACGGGATTCCCGTCGAAACGAACACCACCACGCTTGGCCAACGCGATAAACCATTTCATATGCTCCAAGTCGCTCGCCGGCAACAATGCAAACGCCAATACTTGGTATTGTAAGCTACCATCGCGCGTAACAAGCAGCGCCATGCAGCCCTGATAACTTACGGTAGAGTAGTGCTGTACGTGAATACCACAAACTTGCTGCTGGTTTCCAAGTGCAGCCATGGACGCATTCGGCATGATGAAGGCACGAATAAAATGACCCTGAGAATCTTTTTCGTAGTTGGCAATCGAGCCAGGATTCTTCGTAACAAACGACTCCATCAAGCTCGGAATAAACTTGTAGCTCTCGGTAAGATCGTCTGTAGACGTATTAATCACCATTTTTTGTGCACGATAAGCCATACCGCGTGGAATTCGAATCCCCGAGTCCGAGTTCAGCAAGAAATTGTCGGTCAGCAGTGTGCCTGAAGTTTTAGAATGCGTGGTTACGGCCTGTCGAAAGAATCGCAGTTCTGCAAGCTGTCGTGCTGTGGGCTTTGCCACTCCTGTGCAGGTATCCGAGTGTTTCAAATTCATGGCAGATATCTTCCAGCTCTTGGATTTCCACCCTTTCGAAAGCCGCACAAACCAAAGACATTGTTCGTCCGAGCACACGTACTTTTTGTTGCTGCCGCCGTTATTTCGCTTGCAAAGCTTGGCGCGCTTGCGCTGCACCACCAAAGCGAAGTCGGCGATGGCCTTCGTGGCCTCCTTTCCAGTACTCCAGCGCATCTCGTGGGTCAATTGATATTTCGAGACATCGTCTACTAATAGTGATGACCCAGGTAGCGCACTACCGGTCAATCCTAGCGCATCTGTAATAGGATCGCCTCTTGTCGTTGGCGGTGTGGCCTCATTCCTCTTTCCAGTAAAGTTGCACGTCTCCAGGCACTCCTTCGAGTGTAATAAATCCATCGAGAGTACCGTATACCGCTCCGATTCATCAGTCGCTTCGTCCAGCATCACCATCCAGTCGCAGTTAGAATTGCGATTGTTTTGACACACTATCCGTCGAGCCATCACGGGTTTTCCACACCAAGTCATCGGCTCTGCCTTCTCCGCCATCACTCGACGTCCCATCTGAAGTGCCAGAGATCGGATAGCAGCCAGGGCCTCCTTCCAGCTGGAGAACACCGTTCCAATGTCCACAGGCGCATCCATAGCCGCAGCAGCTTCATCTACAGTAGTATCAGCCAGCGCTGCCGCTGCGCTAGCGTTGGCACTGGCCAGCAACTGATCCGTCGCCATGGACGAGGTGTTCGAACGTCTGCTCTCGCTGCATTTGGTCTTGTGGTGGACTGTATTCATACTGGAGATCTTCCACTTCTTTTCGCCCTTGACGAATGATAGACGCACGAACCACTTGCAGGCTGGCGCGTTCTCGCACTCCAGTAGAACAGCATCGGACGTGGAGGAGTCAACTATCGATTCGGTGGGGGTAGTTGAGTCGGCTTCAGAGAAACCGAGTGGTGTCTGTTTGTTGGATGGCTTTGGTTGCTGGACGCGAACGCGGCGCTTCTGTATCTGCTCCGCGAAGGTCTCAACCACGGCAATGGCGTCCGCGATGGTAGCGTAGCGTTCCAACTTACGCAGCTCAGAAGTTGGCATCTTTGTGGTGGTGGATGTGTAATTGGTCTTGTGTCTGAGTCGGAAATCTGAGTATCATCTGATGACAGACTCTATTCTGACTATTTTTTTTTTCCAACGACGTATGTGGGGTGTCCGTGCCTGCGCGTTCTGCTGCGAGACTCTTCGGACGAGGAATCACATCGTATACGAGGTAGGAGGCGGTGCGTTGCTACTGGAGTCGATTGCTTTTGAGTTGTGTGAAGTGAGAGTGCGGAAAGTTGACTTTTATCACTGCTGCAGGATGCCAAGGTCATTGCCATGTTGGACCATAACCCGCGCGCCAAGAAGCACATACTGGTGATCCCACACGAGCACATTCCGTCCGTGGATGACCTCACACCGACGCACTACGATCTGCGTATGTACAAATACAGCAAATCTATGTCAACACTACTGTTTGTCCATCTAACCGTTGCTATGACTTTGCAGTTGAGCACATGCTGCTGACAGGAAAAGAGATTCTCGCCAAAGACGGCTTCGTGGACAATGAGAGCTGCCGGTACATTAGCAAGAGCCCCGTTATTGCTCCTTTCGTTGCAATCCTTGTGCTCAATGCTAATGCTACAATTTTGTGTAGGTTTGGCTTCCATCGCTCGCCGTTTGCTTCAGTGCCGCATTTGCACATGCATTGTCTGGGATTGCCGTTCCTTCCGTCGTGGAATCGCTTGCGGTACATGGAATCGATGGTACCGTCGTACATTAGCGCCGAAAGCGCCCTCGCTGCTCTTCGTGCCAAGCGAGATGCGCTGGACTCCATCCGCTCCTCCGAAGAGTAAGCCGTACAACTAGAATATAACTAAGTAACATTAAGGCTCGCTGTCTACATTTGCACTTCGCCATCTATTCGTACGTGCCGGACTCGATGTACTTGAACTGCTGGGTCTGCGTACTTTGCGGCTTGGACTTGACCACGTACTTGTTCACTCGAATAGCTTTGAGCAGGCCATCCGACATCTCATTAAACGTCTCTTCCAGACTCTCGACCGCATCGTTATGCGCCATCACAAGCTTCTGCAACGCTTCTGTGTTCTTCCCACGCGGCTTGTCGGCCATGAGCTGCCGCTCTTCCTCCTCCATCTCCGGGTCCTCGCGAGTGCGCAGCAGCAATGGAATATCAGCTGGGTTGGGCGTCGACATCCTCGGCACACATGCAAAGTGCTGCACCAGGTCGGGAATTTCCTCATTCATGTTCTCCAGCTGCTTGGAGATCACCATGTACTGGCTCAGTAGTTCCGGCCTGGTACCAATAAAAGGATACAACGCATCAGCAGTGGGTAATAGCATTGGGGCTGTAGGAAGATGGTACTACGTTCTTACCAGGTGCTGGCCGGGTTCCAGGCCAAGTTGTGCTCTAGGCGCGCGACCGTGTGGCGCAGGTGGTCGGCCCGCGCTCGGATGCTGCTTAGCGCGCGGTCAACATCTCCTCCTGACTGCATAGTTCGTAGTGAAACCGAAAATAAGGTGGACCCAAATTGAATTTAGAAAATCCTAGATCATGCAATTTAGATAAACACTATTTTTTTTAGATTTTTTGGGCTATCCATGTATTTTTAGTAAATAGATTTGGTGTTTGCCACATAAATAGAGCAACATTAGTAATTTGTTTGCAGCTTAAGGAGGAGAGTTTTGCTTTCTTGAGGATCGGTTATTTTTGATGGACCACTACACTTAGAGTTTATATGGTGACCAAATATGAGTGAGCTCATTTCCGAAAAACTAGAATCAATTATTTCCGATCTATTCACTTGGAATTTGAAATTATCAAGAAAGTATTTTCCATCACAAGAAAGTATTTTCCATCGTAAGAAAGTGTTTTCCGATTGAATAAAGTGGTTTATTGCTGAAAAAAGCGCTCATAGCACCATTCTAAAAAAGAAAAGATCAAAGTGGGCCATAAGCTATGAGCACATTATCGATTCAAAGTACTTTTTTGCTTCTACTTAAGATTTTTTATTCAAATTTTACAGTAATGTACTGAAATTAGACATTTTTCCTAACTCAGTACTTTTTTACGTTATTACATGATATTGCATTCAGACAGAATCTTGACTTAGAAGTTTGGACACCAAAAAAAGTACTTTGTATACAAAAAGTGCGCATTGGTTTCGGCCCAGTTTTGATCTTTTTTTTATTATGGATGAATTATAGTGATCTTTCCGACAGAACGTTCTACAGGTTTTCTCCGTTGCTACTCAATTGTGAATATTAGCCTATCATATCTCGTCTCTCTTGAGTTTCAGCCAATGATTTTGTTTAGGGCTAGGTGTACAGCTTCCGACGCTTTCCGACATATATTTGTCGGAAGCTCAGCCAAAATATGTATATCTCGATACAAACATGAAGTCAAAAAATGTTCTGAACATATTCAAACGGTTCTTACAACTAGGCTTAATCCTAGAGTAGGACAGGTGAAAAGGACGTTGGTAAACAGCCATTCGTTGACCACTTTTCAAAAACAAAAAAGACACGCACATGAACCTCTCAGCTTTTGTACCAACAAACACGCAATAGATGCTTCAAAACACACACGCACATACACATACACATACACATACACACAGCTTCACCCACTCAAGGCTTCGTGTCACCACACGTCAACATGGCGCTGCCGCTTCACTTGGGACCTGCCACACACACACTGCTAGCACACCCAGCAAAGCAATCACAAAAAATACCTCAGGTGGGAATCGGACCCAACGACCATCCCTTTCGGGGGCTCTACCACTGAGCTACTGAGGTGGAGGTGAGTACAACTCAAGACAGGGATACTCTTTGGAGGCCCGAGGGAGAATTAACCCGCCACAGTTCTTCGTGGCGGGCGACAACCCTGCTGGCCGCACCGGGTTCGGCACGGCCCCCTCAATTCACCCTCCTGGGTGGTCACTCGGGCACTGACACGCGTTGACTCGTTTCGGCTCCTCGACTTGACGTGAAAGCCAATCATTCTTATAACGAAATTACCTTTTTACGTCTTTTTACGCAATTACAACAAAATTGTATGACCATACTTTCTTCTGTTAATATACTTGCTTTTGTATTGCATACAAATCCACACACAGCGTCGGAAACGTCGGAAGTCGGATAAATTTTGGTGTGGTGGCTATGAGCAGTCATAGCAAGAACTTTTTTCAGAAAAAGTGCTTTATAACGTTTTCAAAACTTTTTTTTGAAAAGAACCGTTTTAAATACCGGTAGGTGTTTTGAAGGGCCGGTAGTAAAAGAAAGTACTTTGTTTAGAAAAAGTGTGCATTGGCTTTTTCCCTTCGCAAGTTGCAGGTATAGTATAAGTTTTATAAGTAGTAACTTCCTCTAGAGGAATGGCGGACGACAACCGCGCACTCAAGCGGCAGAAGCTTGCGACGAGTACAGGCGCTAATACAGCTCCGTCTGAGCTGGGCTTTTACTTAAATCGACTGAAGACTGCCCCATCCGCTCACAACCGTGCGTAAACCTCTCCAGCCTATGTCCTCTCCAAATATTCACTATTTATCTGCCATTCCCAGTGCACGCAAAGAGTCTGAGCGATCTGTTGGAAGGAGAATTCTCCCGATGCCTGCTAACCAACTACATGTACGATCTCCCATGGCTGTTCGCCGAATGCCCTCGACTGACTGAAGTGCCGGTATTACTGGTGCACGGAGAGAGAGACCGACAGGGGTATGATGTTGCCTATATACCGTTAAAGTGTCAGTTGATGAAGTTAATGAACGTATTATTGATACTTTGCCGCTACAGAATGACGAAGGAATGCCGAGAATACTCTAATGTGACGCCTGTTGTCCCGCCGCTGCCTATTCCGTACGGAACCCACCATACTAAGATGTTGGTGGCGCTGTATTCGGAAAAGGTGCGAGTGGCGATCTTCACGGCCAATTTCTTGTCCAACGACTGGAATTCCAAGACACAAGGACTGTGGTACCAGGACTTTGGGCTAAAGGTTCTTGCTGACAGTGAGGACGAAGAGGAAGAGACTGTCTCTGGCAGTTCTAGTGACTTTGAGGTCGATCTGGTCCATTATCTGTCGTCCCTGGGAGCTCCAGTCAAGCTGTTTTGCGCAGAACTCAAACGGTTTGACTTTTCAACTGCAAGGGTTGCTTTGGTTCCGTCGGTCCCTGGTGTCCACAAAGGAAAAGGTGAAGAGGAGGCATTGAGCAGTATTATCATTCGTCTACTTATGCTTACATTTGAGAATTTGTATCTATTGAATAGATATGGAGAAATACGGGCATCTCCGCGTACGCAAGCAAGTTGCTCGTCCTCTACTCTGAAGAATTAGATCAGAGCTATAGCATTTTATTAACGTACACTCTGTGTTGCATGAACAGGCTACTGAAAATGTACAAAATCCCTCCGACAGACAACCCGTTGATTTGCCAGGTATGTGACTATATTGATGTCTTCCAGATTGCAACCATCAAAACTCACACTGTCTTGCGTTGTCTACATAGTTCTCTAGCTTAGGGTCGCTTGACGAGAAGTGGCTCTTCGGAGAGTTTGCAGAGAGCTTCTTGCCTGGGAAGAAGATTATATCCTCCACATCCATGCCAATCCAAGCATTGCACATAATTTGGCCCTCGGTTGAGGATGTAGTACGTTTATCTTCTGCATATTCAGAATAAATCCTCTGTTATTAACTCGATTTTGTTGGTAATAACAGAGAAACTCTCTTGAGGGATGGAACTCTGGGCGTTCGATTCCTTGCCCATTGAAGAATATGAAGCCGTTCTTGCACAAGTATCTTCGAAAGTGGAAGCCCCCGTCGGAGCTTCACCGCCAAAACGCCATGCCGCACATCAAGTCGTATGCTCGCTTTAATCCGAGCGATGATGGAGCAGGAGAGCTGGCCTGGGCCATTGTCACCAGCTCAAACTTGAGCAAAGCTGCGTGGGGTACGCTCCAGAAGAACAAGACTCAGCTAATGATCAGGTCGTACGAGCTCGGTGTCATGTTCCTGCCTCCATTGTTGGGACGTCAAAGAAATGGAACTCCATCACGTCTTGTGACAATTGCGAGTAAAGCGGCTGAACATTCCGACGTTGCAGGGTCCGACACTCAGCCAACTGAGCTCCTACCGCTGCCGTACAGCTTCCCATTGACTACCTACAACCCAAAAAACGACGAACCATGGGTATGGGACCTCGTTCGAGAAAGCCCCGATATCTTCGGGAACGCCTACATCCCACACTAGCACAAAATCCCAATAAGATGAAGGTGAGCGGGTCTCATTTTGTTAGTTGATCCATGTCTTCCAGGACTAAACTAGAATTAGCCCGGAGAGTCGCATGTAGCGGCGTTTGGTCAATGAAACGGACTTTCCTGTGGAGCAAGATCTGAAGTTAAAGTGGCCAAGATGAAGGCGACTACGTGTGTGAGGTAAGTGCTACCTAAATGGACGGGATTCCGCTGTGTTGGCAGTGAATACTGGAGTGGAATGGGTCGATCTTAGTGTCACGTGTGGTCTTGTTCTAGGGTGGTTCTACCGACGGATGAGCTTGTTCGAATGGAGTGTACAGCGACTATGACGGTAGCGGATCTAGTGAAGACGCTGGAAAAACGCGCCAGCTTCCAGAAAACTAATGGAATCGATCGAAATGGGGAAAGTGGCTACGATTCGTATGGTAACAACAATTGTGACAATGATCCAGCCACTGAGACGACTTTAGGCTGTCGCTCGAAAGGATTCAGCCGAGGAACGCTGACTCTTGTTCGCGTGGAATCAGGTAAATATGGCCGCTGAGTGAACTGTCTGTAAGTTCAAATACTAAGAGGTGTATCTGCTTCTTTATCGTACAGAGTTGAAAGCCCAGGCGCTTGTAGTCGACCAAGTCGAAGAGCTAGACATTCTGGAGTTTCAGATTGCTAGTATTGACACTCCCGAGTGGATTGCTGAGCTAAGCTTTCGGCAATCCCGTAGGATATCACCGATCATCAACTCGTCCCCTCACAACATAGTGGGGGCAGTTCGACCAGCCTCGACGACTTTGATTCCGTTGTGTCAGATGAAGCAAGTCCGAGCCGTTCGAGATGAGGAAAGAACGAACCAAGACTGTGCGGAAACCACAGGATTTAAACACCACCCAGTGGTGAAATGTAAGGACTTAATCCAGCATTCCAACGTGATACGATCGCGTTTACGAAGGCATCGTGCACGAAGACGTTTAACCTCGCGGATTGGAGGAAAACGCTTGCTGTTTACCCAATTTCAAAAGCTTAGAAGTGATGCCAAAGAGCGCAAGTACACTGGTAAGTACACGGAACGTGTCCTCCTGGGAGCTGGAATGCAATTGATCAATCTCATCCATCTTGTCCACATGGACGTACGAGGACTGGTGTTTCTTCTTCGTGATGCAATACTGGGTGGCCATACCTTGAGCATGTGCGAGATATTATCATTGGTGAGGACGATGGTGACTACATTGACGTACATAAATTTTGGTTCAAGTGCAGCCACTTCCCTGTCAGAAGATGATAACGAGAGCTTGGTTCGAAGGTTATCATGGGATATTGCTGGCAAGGATGGAGGAGTCACTGTTATTCAAGAAGGCTGGGTCGTCAGTGCAGAGTGGGGGGCATTTTGGAGATCGCAGCGTAAGGAATATGCTTGTCTGTGTGACAACCACGTGCTCTACTTTTTCTCGAGTCGAACGCATTGTGCGGACTTCGTGTTTGAGTTGGGACGTGACCGCGACGGCAGCATATCGGACACAAGCAAACGTCTACTGAAAGTCAACAGTCCACTGAGTCAGATTGATCTATCCGAGACCGACTGGAGTGTGAGGAAAAGCATCCAAGAAGAGGACTCAACAAAGCTGCATCGCAATGCCTTTGCGTTTTTCGATGCAAATGGCAGGATGCGACTCGTTTTAGACGTAAGTTCTGGAGCTGAAGCTACGCTGTGGGTAAGGTTGATATCTGCTGAAATGAGCCAGAGCAAGTTATTCGCACGAATGCGCGAACTAAATAATGAACCTGCGAAATCAGAGTCTGAAGATCTCAAGATCGCTGCGAATCCATTGGCCACATGGACGGAGATATTGACGCAATGCTCTACGAGTATTGATAACCAGCAGTCATTGATAATTCCGCTGTATTCGCTGTATTCGCAGATTGACCGACGCAGCGGAACAGCGCGAGCTGAACGCTACAAGTCGTGGACACTCGGTCAAGCCTTGAAAGATCTGCAGCGGGATTGCGTGAAAATAAACGGTCTTGTCCTCGCAGGGGCTTCGCTGGAAGCTAATATCCTCGCGTTGACACTTGAAATTTTGAAATGCACAGAAGAGAGACGAGAAACTTCGATGAAAGCACGAGACACTGCAACGTCGCTGTCAGTGAACGTGAAAGAGATGACTGCGCTACGTTTTGCACGTCAAGTGATAATCTACAGCTCACGTACTCACGGTGGTGGGGATATCCTCGACGCTCTGCATCTTTTGTTTGGCAATGAGAAGTATTGCATCTGTCCAGACGCACATTCAATGGAGCCGATTGAGATCAATGTTTCAAAGGAAGAAGTGCCTCTCAGTGCACAGATTTCAATGAAGATGACCTACCGCGTGATTCCTACGGATTCAATTGGCCCGATGGAAGAACAAGGCGATAGTGTTCTTCAATATGGAGAGGCTGAACGACAACTAACGGAGTTCAAGATTGTAGGAACATACTCGCAAAGAGTGAGTTGCCACTTTATTGAGGGGAACGACATTGAAGGGAGCGTTCAATTACAAGCTGCAGGTTGAATGATTCGTGCTAACGTCTTAAAGAGTACGCTGAAATCCTCTTGGATCTTCCTAACGGGACAAGCCACCACGCATTCGACGGTTGTGCAGAAACAGCGGTGGGTTTCACTACTTCAGACTCAGCGGCATTGGAGGTCTCGGTCGGAGTACGAGTATTTGTTATACTGCTTGGTTCTGCCACGTTGTCGACCGGTGTTGAAATGATACCGACTTGAGCAGCACGCGGTGAGCTCACAGCATTATCTGAGGCGCTTTCAAGTGTGCGTAGCTGGACTGGTCTCAGAAATCGATCGGCGGCGTTTACAACACGCAGAGCTTCGATGATCTCGGCTTTAGACAAGTTGAGTTCATCTTCGTCTGGATCATTGCAGGAGCTAAAGACATAACGGTTCCAGTTCAACAACTTGACCGACCATTTCTTGACCAGATCTTTGTTGGGGGCGAAGAACACAACGTGATAGCTGCCACTTAATGGTTGTGATGACAACGAGAGAGCGACTTGTGGCTTGTATAATCTAGCCGGTTCGACGCGCTTGGTGTTTCTATCGTCATCGTCATCGCTGTCTGAACTCGAGCTCGAAGTATCTTCTACGACTTGTTGCGTTGGTGGCAGCTTGACAGCTCGTGCTTTTATCTCGAAGATATTGAGCGAGTACATGGCGTTAACCTCGATGCGATGGCTGGTCAGCTGGAACGATTCCACGAGCTCATCGAGATCGCACGGTGACTGGTAGCCGCGTAGGTAGCCGTCTTCGACGATGTAGTAGAGCATACGCGAGTAAACCGGGCCGGATATCTGTCTCCAAGCAGGACGTGGGTCTGGAAAGCATGCTTCTACTGGCACACGAATCAAGTAACCCTCCATTCTGAACCTCGGAAAGTGATCTTGATAGCAGAAAATTAATAGTCGAGTGTACGAATAGTTTTCAATGGGGTCGTCTTTTTGAAGACGGTCGATAAGATCGCTGGTATACCTCGAATTACTAAACCAGGTGGCCGATTGGAGGTAAGTCGAATAATGAACGAGGCATGAACGGCACCATTCGTCAGATGTTTCAAATTGAAACTTTCACTTGCCACGTCCTCTGGCTAATTCTACCTCGAACGTTTCGCGATTGACGGATATCACGGTCGCGCACTAACGACAGCTACAACGATCGTTTACTTGTGTTACACAAGCCGGATATCTATTTTACAAATAAATAGTGTAAGGGGATACATTTTTTATGATAGGGGACACTATCATAAAAAATGTATGTTGCAGGAATGAGACTACTCTGTATCGCAGTTGTGTGATCATCTGAAGTATTTGATGTTAATCGAATCTCCAAAAGTGCGAAATGCTTCGAGTGGCACAGCTCCCGTTACAGGTTTCAGTTTCTGCTTCTGCACTCTACAAAACTCTACATGTACGAACACAAGCACCTGTCTGCTCAGCTTGAAAGAAGTTATGAAATGGGTCGCGTTCAGTGCAACGACTCGACTCTTTAGTCTCATTTCATCGTTCAGTCTCCGTTGAGCGCGTTACGTCAATGAGACTGAAATTGTGGCGCAAGGTGTTTTTTCTGATATTTCGCGTTCACAACAAAATAATCTCCGCGTTTCCAGTTATTTTGCATCCTTGTCCTCTGAATCGTCCTCCTTATCACTAGGATTATCAATACTCAATCGTCGAGCCAACTCGGCGTCGGAAAGAATGCTGGAGGCAGTGCTCTTTATCGAAGCAAGACTCGGCGATTCTGCTGTTGCTGCAGCAAGAAACGCGTCGCCCTCACTATGACGCCGTTGCTTTCCCGAGTCCGAAGTCTCCAAAGGCGCTGGTTTGCTCTCTGGACTCGCTTTACAGGCTGGCGTAGCGTCCGGCTCTTCCTCTTCTGACGTTGACACTGTCACAGCCGGTTGCCTGTCCTCGGCTGCCTGCTTGCTGGATCTCCTATATCGAGCGTAAAGCTTCAGCACGAGATCCACCATTTCCTTCTTCTCTATACACGTTATATCACTGTATCCGGCGCGGTCGATACATTGCTTCAGCTCCTTAATAGACATTTTGTGGACCGCCTCAATCGAAACACCCGGCTCCAGCGGATTCTTGTACACGCGCGATGGCTTCTTGCGCTTAGGAGACACCTTTTTATCGGATTTCCCAGACTGCATTTGCTGTCGCTGAGCTGGTGACAGATCAAACGTCGACAGATCGTCCGGAAGCGGCATCAAACCCACCATAACTCGCAAAAACTGGAGCGCCTGGATGAAAAAGTTAAAGGGTCTTGGACTATTGTGTCCACCTGGGAACTTGAACAATTGGTTCGGACCATTGTGAAGTTTATAGAGCGCCTCCACATGGTGTGGCCCCACCAATTCATCCTGTAACCCCACCACGAAAAACGCTGGTACGGAGCACTTGTGGACTTTGGCAATAGGCTTCAACTTGAACATGTCAAACTTGGCTCGCTTCTTGATATCCCGTCGAATAAGACGCATCACCAACTTCACTGCGATCTTCGGTACGCCCAGTTTCCCGTCCTCTACCAGCTCCGTGGCGAGTCTTGGCAGACTCGAGAACGGAGAGTCCAGTACCATGGCGTTTATGGCTGAGTCTGACTCTGCGTACATGAGCGCCGCCACTGCGCCCATACTGCGTCCCCAAAGGCACAAACTCGAGGCTTCTCCTGTTTTCCGTACGTATTTCACCGCCGTCGCAATGTCCGTACGCTCATGGTAGCCCAGTGACACATACTTGCCATCGGACAGTCCGGAGCCGGAAAAATCCAGTGCAAACACTGTAAATCCTGCGGGTAATGCGTACATGACGATCTCCAATGCTCCAAGACGGCAGGAACTGTTGCCGTGAAGCACTACGATGCACGGACGCTTGTCCTGCTCCTGTAGCTCTCCGTTTTTGGGCTTGCGCGGCTTCCACCAGCTGCATTCGAGTGTATAACCCGCTGGGTTCTTGAGCTTGATGTCCACGCGCTGCACCGACACGTCTCCGATCTGTGCGCGCTTCGGACCGAGATCGGAGGGGGTGTACTGCGCCCTAAGAGGGCGAATCACGGTGCTCACAAGCCCTTCGTATCCCTCCTTGACCATGGCCCACATGCCGCGACGATCGCCCGCAGTTGCTGGAGCAAAGAGAAGAGATACAGGGCTACATCGTCAGCTATACACGAGTGGGAATACGGGTATCACACGAGCAGGAAGAGCAGACGTACCAGAGTCGTCCATGGTGACGTTCCGTTAGTGACGGTGGGTGCTGTATCAGCCTGATACTATCAGGTGGTAAGGTGATCGGTTTTGAAGGGGAGCTGTTCCGTATGTTCTCTTTACCTATATTTTTCTTCTTTTTTTTGCAAATTTTCTATTTGTGATTTTTTTTTCTAGCTCGCGGAAGTTGCCTCCTGTGATACATGCAACAACGACAGACAATTGCCGCTCACAATGTCTTTGGTGCAGCCTTGATAGCAGTCTGAGCGGCCTTCTTGAGCGGCTTGGCGAAGTTGAGTGTGTGCTGTGACCAGAGTGTGGCCGTCATGAGCGCGATGGCGCCGCATTGATGCGCGATGCCGAGCGGGATTGGCACGCAGTTGATCAGCGTTGTGATTCCCAGCAGCACCTGGCCACTGGCAGCTCCCAGAGCCATGTTCAGTGCGTTACGCGACTGCTGCGGCAGCTGGTTCCAGATATGCTTGCGACGTGCCATGGCGTACACACCAGTGAAACCCGTGAGCGTGCTGAGAGCTAGAACACGGTGGTCCAGCTGCACGAGTGGCACGTTCTCGAAGAAATTCTTGTACTTTGGCTCAATCACGAACAAGTCGTCCGGGATCCACTGGTTGTCCATCTTCGGGAACGTATTGTAAGCCATACCAGCGTCAATACCGGCCACGAATGCACCCGAGAGGATCGTGTAGCCGAGAGCAGTGGAGACGTGGCCCAGAATCTTACGGATACGAGTCACCTGCTTCAGTACGTCCGGCGAGATCATCTCACGTGTCATCGCCGCGCGCGACGGAGGCGCAACCAGGTTGAAACCCGTCCACAGAAGAACACCCAGCGTCGTGAAGGCAAATCCAAGCTGTCAGCAGCAGCAAACAGTCGTCAATTCATCGGAAATTGCTATCGCCGCTATCAATTTACTGTACTTACGTGCGTAGCAAGACGGTAGGGACTGACACGAACTTCGTTGCGCTTCTTCAATTGCTCGTGGCCGTGTTCTTCCAGACCACTGCGCACCATCCACCAGCCGACACCTCCCTGGGCTGCACCCAGACTGAACAATACGGCAAAGCGCGTGTACAGCTCCCGAGGTAGACGCTTGCGCAGCATGAAATAAACCAACGGCGCTGTGTACACCAGACCAACCGTGCGGCCAAGCATACGGTGTCCATATTCCCACCAGAAAATGCCCTTAAAGTCCTCCACCGTCTACTCCACATCAAACAAAACGCAGGGTTAACAACCATTTTAAATACCAATGCACCACGGTGTCAGCGAATCCGTACCATGTTCTTGCGCTGCTGGAATTCCGGAAACTGCTTGTAGATATCGAACTGCGCTTCCCACTCCTCTGGAGTCATGGGCGGCAGACTTCCCTGTGGCTTCCACTGCACCATTGACAGACCCGATCGAGTAAGGCGAGTAGCACCACCGACGGCGATCATACCGCCGACCATGGCCGCCGTGCCGAAGATCCAGTATGCGATCGGGCGGTTGGCCGCTACGTTCTCAAGTGTGGCTGTAGAGGCCGCGAACTTCTGTATAATTGCACACCAAGCAGTGTCACCAATAGTCAACACACTGCACTACAAAGTGCATCTGCACAGCAACCAATGTCATTGCAATTTTTCGTACCCGAGCTTTAGTAGAGTAGACCAGGGGCAGCTTGGTCGTCTTGGTCGCCTGAAGGCCGAGACGTGACCATAGCGACGTGGTCTTGGAAGGAGCCGCCATCACTGGCTTCACCATTGTCTGGTAGCGGCTACCGGCCAAGCCAAAGCCTCTCTGCAAGTCAAAGTCAGTCGCAAGGTCAGTATTCGGGTGGTGCGACGATGCAGAGCAACACTCTCGAGCTTTTGGAATGCCAAAAACGAGCAGAGCAACATACAGTGGCGGCAAAGCTGTGAGTAGCGCCGAATTGGACGCTGCGTCGAGCTGTGTTTGCCAGCATCGTCTTCTGGGCTCACTCAAGCGCGCTCGGGAACTTGGTCGCGTTTCTTAATCTGACAAGGGTGATTTTCAACCAGAAAGTGACCGGTGTCAAAGTCATGCAGCTCGCGCGTACCCAGGGTACACAATGTGAAGTCCAGAGTGCGCGTGTACCCCCAGAACGTACCCCATAACGAAAGCAAGTTATATTGTTTGACTTGTTTTTAGTAAGTGCGAACTTGAAGTGACATGGTCAAAATGTTGCTCTCGCTCATCCATAGGCTTTCAGAAGCACCGACAATTCCACTGAGCGTAGAGCGGTAATCGATACTTTGTTACTAAGTCTCTACTGTGTTACGCACAATTCGCGGGCACTAACATTCTTAAGGCCTTGCCTTTGTCTGACAGATTCGCCTCGTATTCTTTTGTCATGCGCTGCTGGACGCAGATTGCTTGTTTGGACCGATACTATTGTTACAACAACAATATTTAATGCAAGGCACTTCTACTAGTACATAATCTCTACGCTATATACCTTCTTCATGGAACTTCGCACCAGCTACTGAGTACTAAAGTAGAAGATCAAGCGATCGGGTTGCTTCCAGTGTTTCACCACCAAAATGGATTCCTTGTGTCGCGATGGCAAAGCAAATATGGCGCGAATCAGCCACGGAGGATGACTGCACATAGAGAAAGGGTTTCCAAGGCAACAATTTATTTAAATATCGGGCCTACGTCTCCAATTACACGATCAAACCAGTCTTGGTCATTTAGCCCTGTTTTGCCCTGCCCGGATTAGTGACCATCTTCATCAACACGACGTCTTAGCATCTTCACTCATTCAATACCGAGTTTCTCCTTTCCGAGCTCGTAGCACGAGATCATGATAGCGCAGGATGGAGCCACGCGCGCAAGACGTGCACTGAGTCCAGTGAAGGCTCCACCCACACCCTTGCTTGCCACCACCTGTCTAAGCACCACCATCCCTGACGGTTGCGATCCTTGGGCCGTCATGGACACCTGCTGTAGCGTCTTCACTACATCAAACGGAGTCGTGACCGTAGCGGCAATAGCTCCTGACAAAGCTCCACACGCGAACGCTCTCTGCGTTCTTGACAGGTCTTCCGTATTCAGTTTCCTTTGCAGATTCTCATACGACGTCCAGTAGATAGCAGAGAACGGCACGTCCCTTGCCAACGTGGCTCCCAGTCCATTCAGCAACGATGCGTATCCTCCGCGTCGCACTGCCTGCTGGAACGTGTTTAAGATACTGGCTCCTGGCTTCTCACCCTGCATTCTCGTCCGAATCAGCTCAATGGGTGACGTAATAGACGCCGCCACGATCCGTGCGGTGGTTCCAGCCATCAACGGCACCAATCCCTCCATTTCTGGGAACCTTTGACGTCCCTCGTGTAGCAGGACGTCGTACGACATGTAGTACAGCACAGTAGACGGCACGGCAATAACCATAGCGGGAGACAAACCCGCAAACAGTCCTCTGACCCCTTCCGTCTGAAAGATGTGGCGTAACGCGTGCGACGTGCCCTGAAGCTGTGGAGGCGCCACGGCTCGAGAGCAGGACATGCGCATACCCGGGAGGGCATTGCAACCGCGTCGTGAAGACAGGAGCTTCTCCACGGGACGCGTAATAGAGCGGTTGCACACGCATCGACTGCGGCAGCGGCACTGCTCGATGGCGGTGGCCACAGACGTACCGACGCTCGAGTGCGTGACGCGCAGGTCGGCCAGCGTCTTGGACGGCGGCATTTGGATCTGCGACTGGATGCGCACCTTGGCCACGTCCAGTGGCGTGACGAACAGCGACGTGAGCAGCGCGCCCGAGGACGCCGCCGCCGCCTTCTTGAGCGTGTCCTCAGCCTTGAGCTCCATTCCTCTTGACTTGTCTTGAGTATACGTAGGCAGTTTGGCAAGTGAGCGGCTGTAGAGGAGGAGTCTGTGTTGCTTGGGGTGGGTATTGCGCCAATCAAAGAGCGGCCACGCGCGCAGAACCAATCACAGCGACGACAGATCCAAACACGGTGATTGGAAGATTCTGGACGATGTCCGTTTTTTAAGGGCTGAATTCGTCGCATAACGACATCAACGGCAGTTTGTCGCTTATTCTTTCCGGTGGTCTATCCAAGAGATCATTATCCAAAGGTTCGATACAATCATTTCACAACGAAGGAATGTTGGTAGTTGAAGCTGTTTGTTGCCTTGACCATGATGCAGACTCTAGCCTAGAGCTCGTCACGACCTGCGCTAGCCTGCAGACGCCTCGTCTGCACCGTTTGGTGCATCTCTTGAGCCAGGGATTGCAGGAAGCGCAGCGGCATGCCGCGTGCGATGAAGCCTCGATACAAGATCTGTTCGTCGTCCACCAGTCCTTGCTGTCTGCGCAGCTCAGTAACCGCGTCGGTCAGGATCTGCTCGTCGTCCGCGTCGATCTCCTCGTCCAGCGGGTTCAGCGTCTTGAGCAGGAACCTGCAGCAAATTCGCGTTAGTACAAAGTGAGTCGAATGCAGTTGAGAAGATCTCGTACTGGTACAAGTCCTCCACGTGAATGTAGTTGTCTCGGTACCGCGACATATCTGCAACCTGGTCGTAGGACCAGTCTATGATCTTGTCAAGAACCTCTTCGTTCGCGTACTCGGCGTTGAACGCAATCAAATCGACGTCTGTCAGACCTGGGATGACCGGTAGGACTTCTTCGTCCTCTTCGGCCGCTTCACTCTCTTCCTCATTCTGAGGACAGCATAAGTTAGACGCTCACTTTAAGTGAGCTGAGAGATACGAGGGGATAACATCATGCACGCACCAGTCTTCGCTGTCGTTCGAGGTATGCAGCGTAAGCCTCATCTTCCTCTGGAGGATAGTTGTTTTCTGTTGTTCCCTGCGCAAAAATTGACAATTCGATCCTGTAAACACGCAATTGACAAGCGCATCAAGGGGGCTCTCTTCGAACCTGGTCATGTTCGGTCGATTCCGACTCGTTGATGTCTAGTTCTGGCGTTGACTCAGATGTCTGTAATGCTTCCTCACGCTCTCGCTTCTCGACTTCCTCTAGCGTCCGCTGCTCCAAATGTTAGTACAAATCTCTGCGGACAATGGCGAAATGAGTCGAGCACGCACCTGCCAACGCTCTTCTTCTTCCATAGCCAGTCGCTCTCTGGGTGATAGCTTTCTTTCATACGGTGGATCTTCATCTTGATCGGTGAGCTGCTCGGGCTCGACGTCGTCCTGTGTGGAAATCACTTTCGTCACAACTTAAGCTTGTATGCCAAGCAACGCTGTGGAAGCCCGCACCTCGAGTTTCATGTCGATTTTGTTTTCGCTTTCTGCTTTATCCCACGAAGACAATTCTTCCTCATCTTGAGCATGACTAAGATCTTCGACACCGTCCGCTCTTGACAGCTATTGCGGAAAACAGAGCAACGTTAAAAACTTTGCGTGAGACTTTGAGCTGAAAGTGACCCATTTCATCCCGTTGATACCTGCAGTAGAGCGAATAGTAAAATAATCAAGCGAATATGTTGCATTATTGCTGGCAGGTCGCAATAATGCCAATCAAAAAGATATCTTGATCGAAGAGACGCGATCAAGTGCTCAGAATTTCTTCAGATTGTTAAATTTAAAACAGTTATCCATATATGGATACATGAAGAAATTAACTATTTGAAGGACAATGCTGAACAATTCAACAGCTGTGCTTATCTCCTAGGGCACGAAGTTGCTCAGGGTGATGTATCCCTCGTCGCCCTTAACAGGGTCCCAGAAGAACTCGTAGTCCATCAATGGGGTCAGAGGCCAGTCGTTCTTGAAGCGGTCGACTAGGTCTGGGTTCGCCATGAACATTCGCGCGAAGCCAACGAGATCAGCTGATCCGCTTCGAAGAACACCTTCAGCAGTGTCTCTCGAGTAGCCTTTGTTCGCAATGACAGTTCCTTTGAAAGCTTTCTTGGCGTCGAAGGTGGTAAGCGGGCGGCACTTACCGTGATAATGTGCGTCAACTCCAACTCCTTCCCAGCCGTCAAGGATGGCCAAATACGCCAATCCGTGTTCTGACAAGCGTTCGTACACGTACGTGAACATCTCGGCGTTGTTTTCGCTGCCCATTCCACCGTACGGGCTGTTAGGAGCAGTGCGAACACCAATACGATCCGCCGGATACACTGTCTTCACCGCCTCAATAACATCGTCTAGGAAGCGGTAGCGGTTCTCGAATGACCCACCGTAGCTGTCCGTGCGCTGGTTGGTGCAGGATTGAAGAAACTGGTCTATCAAATAGCCTCCCGCAGCATGCACCTCAATACCGTCGAAGCCCGCCTCCTTGGCTCGCTCGGCACAGGAACGCCACTGTTCCACCACCTCCGGGATCTCGTTCAGAGTCAACGCTCGAGCTCGCTCGTATCCCACGTGCTCTCCGTTCACGTTGCGAGTTCTGCCAGTTTCGTACAACGTGGCAGAGGACGACACCACTTCGTTGTTGTCATGGAACGAGGGGTGAGATTGACGACCCATGTGCCAAAGCTGCACAAAGATTTTGCCTCCTTTCTTGTGCACACGTTCAACCACCTCCTTCCATCCGCGCACTTGCTCGTCGGTGTAGAGCGCTGGGGAACCGTACCAGCCGAATGCCTGTTCGGAGATAGCGCAGGCTTCAGTGACGATGAGTCCGGCCCCAGCACGCTGCTCGTAGTAGATAGCATTGCGCTCCACGGGTGCATGGGTTTCAATGTCGCTGCGAGCACGAGTGACAGGTCCGTACACAATGCGGTTCTTGAGCTCGAGTCCTTTGCCGAGACGCAGTGGGGTGAAGAGCGTGTAGCTGTCTGTCTTGGGGGACATGGCTGGGTAGAATGATGTTGAGAGATGATAGGAAATTGCAAAGTGAATATCCGAAAACGACTCTGCTGTAATCCTATTCGGTGCACACCGGCATGTCGAAGATGCTCCCCCAGCCGACTATCGATATGACAAAGAAGAATTCCTGACCTAAGCAAAGTGTTTGCGTCAGTTTACAAGTAGATAAACTGCATACAATGAAGAGATGCACAAAAAGCTGTTAGCGATTTTCATCGGTGGCGCCACGACGGACAGAGCTTCTGACCTAATCAATGTGGTTGCGTCAGACAAACGTAGCCATCTTACATTATGAGCTGACAAAGCTACTCGTCAGTCCTTAGCCCGATTGTCCACCAGTGCACAGACAAAATTGGTTGGCCATGGAGGAACTAGCAACAGCACACATCCTACCCACCAAGTAACTTACCTCTTCTCGCTACAGTTTTCGATTATCGTGGCCAACCGCTTGTCCAGTCCCCAAACAATGACAATATTTATCAGTGCTTTGTGGTGGTTAGTTGTCTTTAACGCGGTCGGCATGTCGAAAGGTGCTCCACTTCATTCCGGCCCTCGTGTACACCCGGACGTCTACCGCGTATTCCAGAGCAAGACCAAAATGAATTTGATCGTGACAATGCGCGAAGGAACTGCCGCGGCGATAAACGAAGCCAGTGCTCTCAATCCTCCGTTGGAGTCCAGTGCAGCATCACGAGGAGCTCGAATACATCAACTTGTGGACTCGCTCAAGGAGTCAGCGTCGTCCGCACAGCAGTATGTATTGAACCTTCTTAACGACCAGACCAAGACAACCACAACGCGTTCAACCCCAACGACGTTCTGGATCTCTAACCAAATCTACGTCGAAGATGCAACGATGGAGCTGCTTCAGCAGTTGGAAATGGAGTCGTCGATCGCGGAAATTCATGAGGAGCAGATCTTAACGATTGGGGATAACTTCAAGGTGGAACATTCGGACGACGCTGAGTCGGGGACGAAGATCCACGCATGGGGCGTCGGGAAGATTGGGGCAGAGGCAGTGTGGGCAAAGGGAATCGTGGGAGCGAACGTCACTATCGCGGCGATCGACACTGGTGTTCGTGCATCGCACGAGGCGCTGCGATCCAACTTTCGAGCCGACTACGGGTGGTTTGATCCGGAGACCAAAAGTGCGGCTCCGTTGGACCTATCTGGCCACGGAACTCACGTAGTGGGCTCAATTGTTGGGTCTAAAGGCATTGGAGTAGCCCCTAAAGCAAACTGGATGGCTTGTCGGGGTTGTAGAAGCACAACATCGTGCCTTGAGTCGAGTCTATTATCTTGTGCGCAATTTGTACTTTGCCCAACGGATTCAAAGGGCAAGAACCCACGGTGTAGCGAGGCCCCTCGTGTTGTCAACAATAGCTGGGGAGTCGTTCAGGGAGCTGCAAACTTTAGTGCAGTTATTGCAGCCTGGCAAGCAGCGGAGATTATCCCTGTCTTCTCGATTGGTAATTCAGGATCCTTCAAAAAATGCGGAACGGTGGCCTCACCTGGAGGCAATAGCAACGTCATTGGGGTTGGTGCGACGAGCTCTAACGACTTTTTGCTTCCTCAAAGCTCCACCGGACCCTCACCTGATGGACGCATTAAACCCGATATCGTAGCACCTGGAGTTAGAATTTACTCTGCTTGGTGGACAAGAGACAACGTCTACACTATCGCGTCTGGAACGAGTATGGCATCACCACACGTTACTGGAGCAGTCGCACTGCTGCTCAGCGCACAACCAGAACTGACTTATGACCAGATTTGGGCCGCATTGACGGCGTCAGCGGTGAAGAATATAAGTTTCGTGGACAGCGCTTCTTTTCACTTATCTTGTGGAAATATCTCGAGCTTCACATCCCCGAACAACGTTTTTGGTTACGGACGGCTAGATGTCAATCGCGCTATGCAACTGCTTGGTGCTAAATAGTAATACTAGTGGGAATGCCAAGTGGTCATGGTCTTGCAATAGATAACTATCCGATCCCCTGACCTATGCAAAATATTTGCATCAAACACTCTGACAAATACGCAATGATAACGTTCACACGGGCCGCTGCGCCTTACTTTTCGGTCCTCTTGGTGACTTT
The DNA here is from genome assembly GCF_000247585.1 of Phytophthora nicotianae INRA-310. NCBI lineage: Eukaryota > Oomycota > Peronosporomycetes > Peronosporales > Peronosporaceae > Phytophthora > Phytophthora nicotianae. Next base: position 285,199 of record NW_008649001.1, on the reverse strand, counting down.
AGTCAAATGGCCCTCGGCAAAAGACTAGCTTCCGCAACTTGAAAAGCTGAACAAACATTCAAAGGTCACGGATGATTATTGCTGAAATCGATGTCATAAACATGGTTGCGCCTGAATTTGCGACCATAATCGTGATCTTCAAAAACTCGCTTGGTTTCCCACTTTGCAATTTACCTTATCCAACAAACTTCTCTAATAAGCACCATGTCTCCTACAGAGAACTACAAGCTCTTCACACCGCTTCAGATGGGCAACGACTTTGTGATCAAGAATCGCGTCGTGTTTGGTCCCGCCACTCGTGCCCGCATCAACCCGGTCAGCCATGCACCTAACGAGATGAACGCTATCTACTACGAGCAGCGCGCTGGAGCTGGGCTTATCATTTCGGAAGGGTGTGCCATCTCTGAGCAGGGATTCGGCTGGTACGGATCACCTGGGCTCTTCACCGAGGAGCAGGCCGCAGGGTGGAAGGAGGTAGTTGATCGAATCCATCAGAAAGGAGGCAAAATCTTCGTGCAGCTGTGGCACATGGGGCGGCAGTCACACCCTTCGTTTCACAGCAACAATGAAGTGGTGTCGTCCTCTGCCACGGTACTTGAAGGAGGCAGAACGCGCAACGCCAACGGTGAAAGCACGGGCTTCGAGCGAGCTCGTGCCTTGAACCTCAACGAGATCCCCGGTGTAGTGGAACAGTACCGCAAATGCGCCGAGCTCGCCAAAAAGGTGGGCTTCGACGGTGCCGAGGTGCATGCGGGTAGTGGCTACCTGATCGACCAGTTCCTGCAGTCTTGCACTAACACGCGTACAGACCAGTACGGTGGCTCGTTCGAGAACCGCTATCGACTTCTTCATGAAATTGTGGAGGCTGTGAAGACGGTGTATCTGCCAGACCACATTGGTGTGCGAGTCTCTCCGTCGAGCAAGTATGGCGGCATGGGCAGTGTTGACAACCCGGAGATGTTCACGTACGTCTTCCAACGCTTGTCTGAGCATAAGCTGGGATATTTAGCTATCTTAGATGGCTTTGGCTTCGGCTACTCAGACAATAGCCGCGTGATGACTGTACTCGACGCCAAAATGCACTTTAAGGGATTTGTCATGGCCAACTGCAGCTATACTCGTGACACCGCGGAGGGCGCGATTCGCAGCGGGGCGGCTGATCTGGTGAGCTTTGTGCGCGGATTCATGTCGAATCCGGATCTGGTGGAAAGGTTTCAGAATGAATGGCCGCTCAACGATGAGCTCGCCTACGAGTTTTACTGGGACCCATCGAAGGGCAAGGAGGGCTACATCACTCCTCCGCAATACAAACGCCCCTGCCCGCTGAAGAAGCTGATGCCAAGCTTTTAAAGACGAGCGAACAATAGTTGATACATGCGCATTGACTAGTTGCACACCACAATTGCCCACACCCTAATCTGAACCAGTTCATATGACTCGTGATGTTGCGAAATTGCGTTGTATGTACTCTGCCGCACCGAACGATCCGTCAAAGTTTGACGGATCAACCCTTTGACTCGAAGGGTGTTTGGAGTCTCCTATTTTGCGGCACAAACATTGTGGCGTTGGGACTTCAGTAATATGCTTGGAGGGGAACACCAGTCCACACTGCCTCCGGGCGTCAAGGCAAAGGACATACTAGGATAGTAGTAGCTCCCGCTTAGATTGTATAGAGTTCATACTTGCAGCAGCCAAATTATTGAACTAACGGGCAGCGTTCAAACCAAGCAGCAGACCACCAAAAACGTTGACGTTCACCATTGGTTTTACCAAAATTCTTGTAAGCTCAGCAGGAAAACTTTGAGACTTTGAACATGTACGGCGTGAGAACGCCAGCGCAGACTGCGGCGAGCGATATCGACACCGTCTCAAGCAGACCGGCGAAGAATTTGCTTCCGAACTGGACTGAGCTCGACACTGCAGACGATTTGTGTGGATACTTCGTGAACCATCTGACTTCAAGTGGAGCGATCTCGAGGCTGTCCACGGGGAAAAGCGAGCGAGCTTGTTTGTGTTGTGGCGGTGGATCCGCCATAAATCTTCAGCTTTGCCCATTCCGTGCGCCCCCACTTGGTCTCACATCTGCGATACCTGACACGGCAAAAATCACAGTGTGTGGGGATCAAATTCCAAACTTTGCCATCTGGGCGCAGTATCCGCTACGAAATTATTTTCATCAGCTGCAGGCCCGGCGTCTCGTGCCGCACACACGGCAGAGTTACAGTTAGTTTGTACAAGGTGCATACACCCTAGCACGACTGTATAACTTCGCTTGCGCTTTCAGCTGGGTTTCTCACTGACCCCACCGCAAGCATGATCGGAGTTTTTGGTCGCCACAATTGTTGTCAAAAGCACAAAAAACGGATTTTGGAGATGGGGCGCGTCCACCATTCCGCGCTTCTGATTGGTCCACTCCGAAAACGAATCTTTTGAGTCCTGGATAAATAGGGAGAGAGAGCTCTGCCGCCGGACACCATCGGATCGCTCACTTCTCGTTTTCCCCCACATCGCCACAGTTGAAGAAGACCAAAGTGACAATGTCGGAGCACAGTCCGTTGCTCGCCAACGGCGACGAGCACTCGTACAGCGGTGTGAGCAACGACGACCGCTTCTATATGGGCGTGGACAAGCGCTCGCTGCTGGATACGGGCGAGGCTGGTCTCAGCACCGTGGAGGCCTCTCGTCGACTCAAGATCTTCGGCCCTAATGAGCTCGAAACCAAGGAAAAGAGCCCGTGGGTCAAGCTGGCCGAGCAGTTCTGGGGCCCCATGCCTATCATGATCTGGCTCGCCATCCTCGTCGAGGCCATCACCAAAGATCTGCCTGATTTCTTCGTGCTGCTCTTCCTGCAGCTGCTCAACGGCATCGTGGGCTGGTACGAGGAGCTCAAGGCCGGCAACGCCGTCGCTGCACTCAAGGCCAGTCTCAAGCCTGAGGCTCAGGTCATCCGCGATGGCGTGCACCAAACTATTAACGCTGCTCTGCTCGTGCCGGGCGACCGCATCACACTGTCGGCCGGTTCGGCTGTGCCCGCTGACTGCGATCTGTGCGAGGGCAACCCCGTGCAGATCGACCAGGCTGCGCTGACCGGCGAGTCGTTCCCCGTGACGATGGCCACTGGTGACAACGCTAAGATGGGCTCCACCGTCGTACGTGGCGAGGTGGAGGCTGTGGTGTCCGCTACAGGCGGCCAAACGTTCTTCGGCAAGACGGCGAGTCTCATCTCGTCCGTGGACGAAGTGAGCCACTTCCAGAAGATTCTGATCCGCATTACCATGTTCCTCATGGCCATTTCGTTCGTGCTTGTGGGCTTCTGTCTCGGTTACCTCATCTACAATGGCGAGGACTTCCTGGAGGCTATTGCCTTCTGCGTCGTGCTGCTGGTGGCTTCCATCCCCATTGCCATGCAAGTTGTATGCACGTCCACTATGGCTCTTGGCTCCCGTAAGCTCGCAGAGGAGAAGGTCATCGTTACGCAGCTGCAGTCCATTGAGACCCTCTCGGGTATGAACATGTTGTGTTCGGACAAGACTGGTACACTCACCCGCAACAAGATGGAGCTGCAGGACGATCTGCCCATCTTCCACCCGACTGCTACTCGTGAGGAAGTGCTGGTTACTGCTGCTCTTGCTGCCAAGTGGAAGGAGCCGCCTAAGGATGCTCTGGACACGCTGGTGTTGAACGCTATTGACCTGCGTCCGCTGGACCAGTACACGATGATGGACCACATGCCGTTCGACCCGTCGGTGAAGCGTACGGAGTCCACGATCCGCGGCCCTGACGGTAAAGTCTTTAAGGTTACCAAGGGAGCTCCTCAGATCATTCTGGCGCTTGCTCACAATGTGACGGAGATCCAGGAGGAAGTTGAAGCCAAGGTACTCGACCTGGCCAAGCGTGGCATCCGCTCGCTCGCTGTTGGTCGTACTTCGGACGAAGAGGCTGACGGTGGCTGGGTGTTCCTGGGTATCATGACGTTCCTGGACCCTCCGCGTCACGACACCAAGCGCACTATTGAACTGGCTCACGAGAACGGTATTGGCGTCAAGATGATCACCGGTGACCAGGCTGCTATTGCCGTGGAGACGTGCCGTATGCTCGGAATGGGCACGACTATCCTGGGCACGGACGTACTGCCCACTGCCAATGTTCAGGACGGTCTTTCGTCGACTCTTGGCTCGGATTACGGCGCTATTGTCGAGAGTGCTGATGGTTTCGCTCAGGTTTTCCCCGAGCACAAGTTCCTGATTGTCGAAGTGCTGCGTCAGCGTGGCTGGGTGTGTGGTATGACTGGAGACGGTGTGAACGATGCTCCTGCGCTTAAGAAGGCTGACGTCGGTATTGCTGTGGAGGGATCGACCGATGCTGCACGTGCTGCGGCTGATATTGTGCTGACGCAGCCTGGTCTGTCGGTTATTATCAACGCTATCACTCTGTCGCGTAAGATCTTCCAGCGTATGCGCAACTACGTGACGTACCGTATTGCCTGCACGATCCAGCTGCTCATGTTCTTCTTCATCTCGGTGCTGCTGTTCCACCCGGACAGCTGCCGCTTCCAGCACTTCGTCCCGCACGTTGGTGAGTGCCCGTACAACAACAACGAGAGCACGGAGGCTGTGGACCCGTACTTCAAGCTGCCGGTCATCGCTCTTGTGCTGATCACGATCCTGAACGACGGTACGATTATCTCGATTGCTTACGACAATGTGGTGCCCTCCAAGCGCCCGGAGACCTGGAACCTGCCCCGTATCTACTGGGTGTCGACAACTCTCGGCCTCATTGCTGTTGCTAGCTCGTTGCTGCTGCTCTTCTGGGGTCTCGACTCGTGGGACAAGAACGGAATGCTCGCGTACTTCGGCCTGGGTGACCTTCCGTACGACCAGGTGATGATGATGATGTACCTCAAGATCTCGCTGTCCGACTTCATGACGGTGTTCACGGCCCGTACCGACGGTCTGTTCTTCACGCGTGCCCCTGGCCGCCTTCTGGCTATTGCTGCGTGCTTCGCTACGGTTGTGTCGACGCTTCTGGCTGTCTTCTGGCCGTTCACGGAGATGGAGGCTATCTCGTTCAAGCTGGCTGTGTTCGTCTGGGTCTACTGTCTGTGCTGGTTCTTCATCCAGGATCTGGGCAAGGTGCTGCTGATCTTCCTGCTGGAGCACGTGGACCACATGAATGTGTTTGAGCGCAAGGTGAGCAGCAAGAAGTACGTCAAGCAGGAGGCTCAGCGCCAGAACCGTATCCGTATGGGCTCTTCTTTCCTGAACAACGACTCGTTCATGCGCGGCTCGTTCGTGGCCGGACGCGCTGTGGGTGGATCTTTCGTGGAGCGCAGTATGACGCTGGAACAGGCTATGGACCGCCTCGTGCGTCTTGAGGCGGAGATGAAGGCCATCCGTGCTGTTATCCAGAACGCTTCGGGTACTGGCAAGATTTAAAGAGGGCTCTGTGTGGAGCAAAATCATAAAAGAAGGCGCCGACAATGCGGAGGTCGGTCTGTTCATAGTTTTAGTGAGTGACTGCCCGTATGCATCTTACAGATCGGAGGTAGAAAGCTAAAAGAGTTGTGCGTCAATGCAAGCTTACTACCCTTTTCTTTTTGACACTTGGCGTTTTGTTGGATGCTTCGACGACTTCACTGGAGTCATGACTTTCGCATTCTTGAGTGTGAACTCTTCAATGAGCGTGTAAAGTATCTTTCCAAAACTATGGAAGCCGTTGTGAGCTCGGTTCATTGGACGTTTGCTCAGTGAGCAAGCGTCTGTCAGCGTGAAGGTGGCCGAAGGTGGCGAGCATTTTCAAGTTATCACTTGCCGCCGCAAACTACCGACATTACGCCGAGTACGCCAAATGTATCAGTGAGTTTCATTATAACGGTGCCTCCACCACCAGATTGTCGGCGCTTTTTTTTTTCGGTGAGAGTTCGTATTTTGTGCCGACGGCAACTTGTACCTCCACGTTGACCACTTCGATCGCAACAATTGGGCAAGCGTTGCCGCCGGCAGGATATCAAGCAAGATATCCCAGCCATAGATCTCGTCCATCCTGAAGTCACATGTTGCCTTGTACAGCCAGCGCAATGGAGGGATCCTTTCAGTGGTTGCAATCCTCCGCTTACATTGTCGCCCAACGTCCATCGACATACTCAGCACAAGTCAACCTGCAACGGAGGTAAAAGGGTGATGGACAGCTAAACATAGGAAAGTCTCCGATAAAACTCTGGCACGCGATTGGCTATGTCGTCCCAGAACGCAATCTTATTTGCTGAAAATGAGGTAGACACGTACGTCACTAATGCACAATCTACCGTGGCTTCCTCATTTGCTCACACTCGTCAATTTGCTCCATAGACTGCAAGACCTCAAGCAAACGTGTCTCGTCACACGATGGAGCCGCTCAACGACGAGGAGCGTCAGTTGTTATTGTCACCGCCGCGTCGCAGCACCCCCACACAGACTCATGCGCCGTCCCACATGGTGTTCGAACCTCCGCCATTGCGTCGCGACGCTGGCGGCACCTCACTGCATTTCTCCAAGCAGCCAACCGCGCAGTCTCCAGCCAACGAGACACTGCCAACCACTGCGCCCAACGCCGCGTCTCCGCACTGTTATTCGCCCTACGGCACGACCAGGTTGTCCGTGGACTCGTGGGGTTCACACCGCGACGCTAGTGACCCGCTGAACGGCTGGGAACACGGCGTCATGGAAGCTCTGCACGCTACCCCCTGTATCGTCATCGCAGTGCTGGTCAACTTGATGATCTGTGTCCCGTTTGGACTGTCCTTCTTCCCGTTGGAGTGGCAGGACATCCCTGTGCCGCATGCTCTCGGTATTCAAATGTTCTTACTGTCGTCCACGATCTGCCAGTTCACATTCGTATGGCTCAGTAACTTTGACGGAGCCATTTGCCAAATGATGGTCGAGAACGTGCCGTTCATGCACACTATTTCCGTGGCCATTATCCAGGAACTGGGACCCAAGAACCCTAGTGTTCTGCCGACAATTCTGGTCACCTACGCATTCTCATCGGTGGTGTGCGGAGCGCTATTCTACATCCTGGGACACTGGAAGCTTGGTAATATTGTATATCTCTTCCCGAAGCACATTATCGTTGGCGCTGTCGGTGGCATTGGCGCCTTCGTGCTTCAGAGTGGCATTGAGAACGCTACAGGACGTGGATTTGACTGGTCTTGGGACGGTGTTAAGGGCCTTTTTAACGAAGAAATCGTTTGGCTCTGGGTCAGTTCAGCGCTCTTGGCACTCACACTGTGGATACTTGCACGCCACATCAAGTCGCCGCTGTTTCCTCCGCTCTTCTTCGTGTCGATTCCACCGCTTTTCTACGTGGTTCTGCTGCTGCTTGGTATCTCGACTGACACAGCTCGTGAACATGGCTGGTTCTTCAGTCGTGCCCCGAACGTTGCATTCTACTCGCTATGGGAGCAGTACGACTTCTCTCTCGTTGCTTGGCATGTGATCCCCAAGCAGTTCGGGACGATCGTCGGTCTCACATTTTTCTCGCTTATGCACGTGCCGATTAACATCCCGTCGCTGAGTCTCACTACTGATAAGGAAGTGGATATTAACGATGAGCTGGTTGCGCACGGTATCTCGAACACATTAAGTGGAGTGTGTGGTACTGTGCAGAATTACCTCTGCTATTCGACTTCTGCGTTATATTACAAGTGTGGAGGTGCTGGACGTCGCAGTGGCTTCGTGATCGGACTTATCATGATGTTCTTCTTCTTTGTTGGGCCCAATGCTGTGTCCTACATCCCTCGGTGTATGGCAGGTTGTGTTATGATGCATCTTGGATGGGATTTACTTCGAGAAGCGCTCATTGATACGTACGACCAGTTGGATGCTCTGGAACTTGGCACAGTGTGGGCTATCGCTGGAACTATGACGTTCTGGGGCATGAACCAGGGCCTGGCTGTCGGTGCGTTGTTGGCCTGTATGACCTTCGTGATGCAAAGTGCACGTACACCAACCAACGCTCCGATTCGAGGCAGTATGAGTGCAGCAACACTGCGTAGTCATGCGTGGCGCATGACGGATGAACTGGACGTGCTGGATCGTGAGTGCCGTAACATCCACGTCGTGCAGCTCAAAGGCCACCTTTTTTTCGGCAACATCAACCAGCTCAGCGACTACGTTCGCGAATTATTTGCGGAAGGTCATGACACCGCAAGCAGTGGGGTGGAATCTCCACTTCAGAGTGTACTTAGCGATGACATTCGACCGAGAGCCGACATTCGGTGGCTTGTACTTGACTTCACGTTGGTTGTCGGACTGGATTCGTCTGCAGCGGATCGACTCACTAAGATCAAGTACGCATGCGATACTCACAACTGTAAGATTGTGTTTGCTGCTGTACCAAAGGCTTATGCAAAGTTTACGGAGCATCTGATCGATCTTTTCGGTGACAATCGTATGCTTCACATTGCCTCGGATCTGGACAGCGCGCTTGAGTGGTGTGAAGATGATATTCTGGGCAAGAATGCGTGTATAGAAGGCTCTCCTGCGAGTACTTGTGCTGCTGATGAAGACGAGTTCACACATTTGCGGAACCTGCGAAGATTTATGCCGGACCAACCGCTCTCTGTGCAACAACGTCTGCTGGATTACTTCCATATCCAGGAGATTGACAAGGACGAAGTGGTATGGAGGCAAGGCGACACCTCGGATCGAGCACTCTTGTTGGTGGATGGAGCGCTCACTGCTGTGGTCGAGGAAGAGGCTGGTACTACTGAAAAAGTTTCGGTAGGTTCTGTTGTTGGCGAGATGTGCTTTTTGACGGGTGAGAAACGCAAGACCTCCCTCATTGCAACTAAACGCAGCGTCGTCTACGTCTTGGATCGCAAGAGCTTTGCAGAGATGCTGGAGAAAGATTGCTACTTGGCCTTCCTCTTCCAGGGCATCTCGCTGCGCTACACGTCATACAGATTACAGTACGTGGGCAACCGCATCTGGGAGACAAAATGCTTGCCAATCTAAACAGCGTACACTTTGAAAATATAAAAAATGTTCATTACATGTATAGATGGATGGAATTCGCCGTGCAAATTGCGCTAAGATTATTTGACGATTATGATTGGCTGAAAAATATTTGTGTTCTTGAAAGGTCACTGAGCTAAGTGCAACGATGGACGAGCTCGATGCATGCGTTGAAGAAGTGCTGGAGAATACGACAGCGGAGAAGACCAAGTACACATATTTACGTGCAATAGCTCGCTTTGCGGAGTGGCTGCATACTAACACAGACGACGATCGACAGCAGACACTTTTCACTAGCTCATTCCGAGAGCTTCAGGGCCGCTCTTAACCACTGCCATGCGATGGCATACTTGTCGCAGCGTCATGGCAGTGTGGCAGTTTTTCGTTAGGAACGCAACTGCCACCAATTTTTTTTTTTCTAAAACAAAATTTTACGATTAAAGAAAAACAAAACAATTCTTGCTGGCCAAAATGGAAACGAAGATGCCCGGCAACGGCAAGAGCGCGAAGAGGACCACAGGCGCGCGAAGTGGGCGGCCCAAGAGCGTCAAGGTCATGCCAGCAAGCGGTGCGCCACCTGTTGATGCTCTCAGGAAACCCTCCTCTGAGCTCGTTGGCGTTGTGTCCACTCCACTTGCGTTTTGTGAGTTGATGTTGCAGATGGAGCTCGTTCTGTTGGTGGTGACTTTTGTGGGCTTCTTAACGGTGGAGGAGGTAATGACCGCGATGATGGTGCGGAACTACGCATAGGCGAAGCTGGTAAAGGTAGTTGCGGTGTTGGAGTTGATGCTGCAGGCCATATTTTTGGTGTAGACCGTGCTGCTGGTGGCGGAGATCATGTTCATGGTACTGTTACTGGTCATGTCGCTGGCGTAGGCCTTTCGGTCGCTTGTGCTACTGGTGGAGACCATGTTGTTGACCGCCATGCCAATGGCATCGATGGAGACCGTGTTGCTGACGAATAGTATGTTGCTACTGGGAACTGCGTTGCTGAAGGTGGTTTTTCTGCTGGTGGACCCTTTGTTGCTAGTGGAGACCGTGTTGCCGGTGGAGGGATGTCAGTGGGTACTGTGCTCCTGGTGCGCGCAACGTGATTGATATAACGGACCGTGGCACCCAAATTAATGGTGGAGATGCCGCTATGTTGCAGTCAGTGAACCCCGATCTAACTATCCACAACATAATTATACGGAGGATGGCGACCGCGCTGTTGTTCTTTCAAACGCCGAAGAACGTGGTGTACCTGAGCCTGGTAATAACGATTCACAACCGGTGAGCCGGGGTACCACCGCCGACCGTATTGGAATGCAAGTACGCAACTGGACCGTTAAAAATCCGGGAGCGGTCCCGACACCTACATGTGATGACTATACGTTGTGGACGGTGGCTCAACTGCGGAAGGAGTGCAGCGAGAGAAATTTGCGAGTGCCCAGGAAGTTCGGTAAGCTTGCGCTCTTTGAACATTTGAAGAGACACAATGCTACACGTAGAGCAGTTCAAGCAACTGTTGACGATGAAAACCTGTTGGATCCAAGCTTGCGCAAAAAAAATAAAACACTGCTGCATTCGACTTCTCAATGTTCTTTTCTCGGACCGTTTTGCTACGCGTCTTGGTTCATCCGACGACGCGGCAACGAGAGACCAAATAGACACGGGTGAGGTAAACCAGAACACGTCCTTTTCGAAGGAGGTAGCCAAGGAGTTTCAAACCAACACAACGGATTACAATGGCCTCTTCACCTTCAATGACCCTCGCTACATCGGGATCGACCCTTCTGTCATCGTCCAGGATGACGCACCACGACTTAATAACATGTGGAAGGAAGTGAACACCAAATACATCAAAGCCTTCTCGAAGTTCGATGTATCCGGTCAAAATTCCAACGACTTTTACGAGTTCTGCAATGGAAGTTTGGTGGCTGCGTATGTGAAGGTTTGCATCAAGCAGAAGCCAGCGTTGGAGTCGTATGTGAAAGGGGGCTCGACCCTCTCCAATTTGAAGTAAGAACTCCGAAAATTCGGCCAACTCCGCAGCACCATCTGGATCAAGCGCCGTTTTCACACGTATATTCTCTATCAAACGAAGCTAGCGTAGGTGCTGCCATAAGGGAGACGCTTTCAAACACACCTTTAGCGTTTCAGCCCTGGTAGTATCCTTTAAGACCGGTAGGATTTGACGATGGTCACCACTAAAAACCATTACCCCCCCCCAAACGGCTCGACTTCATTACCCGTGATGTCGCGAAAAGTTCGGTCAATAGCTTCGAAACACGCTCGATGTATCATCGGCGCCTCGCCCCAAATAATCAAACTGGCCCGGCGTATCAATTCCGCTTTCTGGCTCTGTTTCGGAATATTACACGTCGAATGGTCGTCTAGTTTCAGTGGAATCCGAAATGTAGAATGCGCCGTATGACCCACTGTCAGCAATGTTGCTGCAATTCCACTGGAAGCAACTGACACAGCAACCCTTCCATTCAGACGTACCCTGGCAAGGATTTGTTCGAGCAAGAAGGATTTACCGGTACCCCCTGGTCCGTCAATAAAAAATAGTTTCCGGCCGACTTGGGGAGGCTGTTCTGCGCCCATCACTTGGTCGAAAACATCCCTTTGGTTTTCATTCAACTTGTCTACAACCGCAGTTGTACTCTCCAACTGTTCCAATGGATACGCGTTGAGTTCTTGGCAAACCAAATCTCCTCCGAGATGTCCATCCGCAGCGTCTTGGTCGTAGTTCTCGAGCAGGGAACGTGAGTAATTGGCTAACGTTTTCCCGGACTCGGAGGCGCCCCCGGTGTTACTACCCAATACGCCGGGTCCCATATACCATTGCTGGTACCGACGAGGAGGAGCAGACAGCCCGGCAAAACCGGCTTTTATCGCCGTTTATGCTGCCCTTTACCCCGGATTGGATATGAGACTTCCCATGCCGCTGGCAGGCGAACATGGACTCCCCAGCGTCGGGCTCCGAAGAGCTTGAGAGGTGGCCGAGCAAAAGATGAAAAGTACATAATATTAATTAACACATACATGATTGAGCCTCGCAGTCCTTGTCGCCGCCGCTAACTGCTTGCCGTCGTGTCCTGCCGCCGTCCGCGCGCTTTCCGAAATGACGTATGCAAAAGAGTCGGACATCGTACGTATGTGAAAATATATTTTTAACCAATGATTTTTTGTAGTAAGGTGGGCGGACGGACGGACAGTAACGTTACGATTTTAAAGACCGGGATTGGCGGTGACCCGAGTCGCCAACTAATACGAGAACAAAATATGAAATATTTATTTAATTTTAGCACCAGGTACTTCAGTAACAGTTCGCGTTTGGACTGCGATCCTTCCACTGTTGGCTGAAATGAGCGACCCTCCTACGACGAACTGGCGGTACAGGTGGCTTGAGCCAGACTGCACCACGGAAGAAACAAAAACCTCGAAATTGACTGACAGCGTTTGAGCGTGCTTGTGCTCTACTTGGCACTGAGAAAGTTGAGCAGTTACAAGCCACGTACAAGTCACTAGAATCCAAATGGGGCGGGACCGAGCACCCTCAGGCGGAGGGTATGGTTCTCTCCTTGACTGGCCAAGGCGTTCCAGACGCACAAGTTAGAGCGATATTCGGCGTTGGTGGATCCAAGATAGCGCGTTTGGATCGACACTCTACACACTCGGTGCCAGCGTAGCCGCCCAAGTCACTCTTACTCAGATGATGGCATGAAATTTCTAATTACAGACTGTAACGAATGGGAACTTGAAGAAGGATATCCATGTTCGCATCCGTCGTATTATGGAGCATTCGCGATGGCTCCAGTACGTACACTGTTACTTTCCTGGTGTTCGCCAATAACAACAATTCAGTCTCGGTAACCTCAGATATTGATGGCGACACATCATATTTTAGGAGCGACATCATTTAGCTTAACACGGACGTTGGATCAAAGTTGCAGTGCATCCAGAGCTGCATCGAAAGGATAGTCGGCATTGCCTGATTACAGAAACTTAAATAATGCATATGTTTTATGACAGAATAGTTGAGTACCGGGTCATTGGTGTGACCCGGGTCACCGCCAACTGGCTCAAATGTAAGACGGGTTGTCATTAGGATTTCTCTCATAAGGGAAATGCAAACTCGGGGCCGGGCTTGCCAATTAGGGGCTGGTTCATTTGGCCAATGAAAGACGCTAATTTGCATTCCATAGTTGTGATTGGTCAGTTATGATGTACCATATAAGAGACAAGACCGAACCAAATCATGCCACTTTGCAAAATTCGTGTGCTTGGAAGTCCTGGTATTGGAAAGTCGGTATTTGGAGTGCTTGCTGCTTTTGTTCATGACGGAGAAAAAAACATTTCTGCCACCTTCTTGGTGAACCGTTGGTCTGCTACTTCAATTGGAAAAGCGCGAATAGCTACGAAATATCTTCAACCCCGTAGGATGGATAACATACGTGGGTTTGTTTGATGGTAACGAGGGCGGAGACGCAAAGGCCTATGCTCGGTTTCACCTTTCATATGTGTTCACTCGCACTGTATACACAAACAGCTTTGTAAAGGAAGCGTGCTTTATTGTAGCTGTGAATCCGTGGACCAAAGCCGAAAGTTACAGTTTTGAAGATTTACTGTCGTTAGGGGCAAACCCAGATATTCATTTTCATCTCCTTTCCGTATCCCTACCAGACGTACTTCAGGTCACTTTTGAAATATATTGTTTTTTGTAAGACGTCACTACAAGACTAAGACATATGTTGGGTCTTTTTTTTGTTTACTATAGAGTACCCAAATCACGAAAATATCGGCACCTCACTATACAACGGTCAGACAACGACCGACATGAAGATATCGCCTGGTGGTGATGTCTACAACCACAAATCGACCAACTGGGCTGTGAATTTAATTTTTTCATGGCGGAACGCCCCGCTTTAGTGCATCTCTTGCCACTGTCTATTCTACTTTCTGCTTCGCCTTCTGGAACCTTTCTTTTGCGCACTCCTTCGTCTTCGCTCGCAGACCCTTCTCTTTTCTTTCCTCGCGTTCGCAACACGCCTTGCGGTCGTACGCTCCTCCTTCAATAATTGGCTTCAGCTGCAGCATCCTCTTTAGTCTTTTTAGCAGCAATAAACAAGTCCTAATTAAGCAAGTCGTAATCAGTGTACCTACCGTTAATCCACTTGCCCCGCGTCCGTTTCTTCGGATATGGTGCATTTGTAAAACTCGACAGAAATGATATCTGGATAACCAATATCACTGAGCTTAAAAGTAGTATCTAGCTAGAAAAACAAGAATGGCTGCTTTTCCTGGAGAACCAATAGGATTTGCATTAGTGTGACACTGGCGATGCCCAGTATCAAAGGTTCTTCGTCTTCCCCGTTTCCCACAAACCAAAACCCATCTTCGGTTTGTCTATTTCCAAACCCGAAAGCAGTCTCAGTATCTAAATCGCTCGAAACTGCTTTGACGCGGACAAGCTGTCGTACTCGTTTTAAAGTGTCTTTAGGCCCTTCTAGCCAACGGCTGTATCGCACCTTGCGATGAATATGCGCGCACGACGGAAACTCAAGAGCAGGTGCTGATATGTCTGGCGCTCCTAGCATATTGCTCCAAATGATCCGTGGGAGCACTGAACTATCATCTCGTGTGGATTCACGGATCGCCGCCGGTCTTATCAACTTGTCAGCCTGTTATTGCGAGTCAAGGACGCAGCGCAAGTACTACGGGGCAATTGGAAATTTCCTTAATCTATTTTACGAGCATATGGGGACAAAACTACGAATAAATGCAGTATTGAGTGATGCAGAGATTATGCAACTGAATGGTCTTATCGTGCTGTTCGGCTTCAGGAATAGTAAATACCTCATGTGCTTTTTACGTAATCTACAATGTCGGCAGACGCTTCAGACATATACCCGAATAGGTCAGTGCTGGCGTGTATCGTGGCATTCTAAGGTCGCCGGAGTGCTTATCGGATGAGAGAAAGAAGTCAGCATTCACTTTCTAACGATCGGCTGTAAAATAGAGTGTCCGACGCACCACATTGGCATGCCACAACAGGGTTGGTCCGTCCGCATCGACACCTATCAGTTCAAGTGTCCCTAATTCCAGAATTTCTGGCGTGTGCCCATG
>NW_008649001.1:269068-269992 GCF_000247585.1 Phytophthora nicotianae INRA-310 | reverse complement strand
TCAGCTACTGTCCTCAGCGTTCCTGGTGTCGATGGCTATCATCTCAGATTTAAGGATCGCCGCGTCCGCCGATCAAGTAAATCTGAAGTAAGCCGCCTTTCCAGTATTGGACGGACTCAGCAGGCACGCTTAGGTCATATCCATAAGCTGCTTTGCCTCCAGCGATTTTACTGAACCCACGCTCAGATATTGAGCTCGATATGGACCTCCATTGTGACACCATCAGCGATACTTACGATAATTGCCGACGCCAGGACACCTGCGAAGATTTTAATACCTCCCTTATCCTTCGCAATGGCCCACAACAGGCAGAGGCAGCGGCATCTGCTAAGAGGAGCTGCTATTTATTCCCTGTATCAGATATGCAAGGGCAGGCTGTGACGGGAGCACGTCCATCTAGTAGCGCAATGGACCATCTACCTACAGTCACACATATGATTGATCCGCATACGTATACCGATCCATCTCCGACGGAGCTACTTCCGTGTCTGTCTCAACAAGGACGGCTTCCTCATGTTTCACCTGCGTCAGATATACAGTGCTTACTTCGCTAGGCATTTTGAGCGCAGAGTCCCTTCTTTAGTAATCATCCCAATACAAATTCTGTTGTTATTGAACACTTCCACAAACTCTACTTCAAAAGCAATGTTATAAGTGTAAACTTGAATCGTGTTTCAATATTAAACTATAGACTATCATTGCTGAAGTAGGGAAACTTGTGTGTATTTGTCTTGATACTTATACCTACTGTTGGAATGATGCACGCATGAAAATAGCCTCCCATTTTGATCCATGCATCTAATACAAAGGATTTGGCGACGCAAACAAATATTTCATTAACTTAAGCGAAAACTTGCGTTAACTGAGCAGGGTATCCTTGCCCACTGCCGAAAAGGGATGCACACGGGCGTGTGCTTGCCCACG
>NW_008649001.1:264670-266453 GCF_000247585.1 Phytophthora nicotianae INRA-310 | reverse complement strand
GACGCTAGATGGGTATACGAAGCTCTCATCGACGAGAACGTGCTCACAACTGCGACGGTTTGGCAAGACAACATGATGTCTGCCTTGTTGGGTCTTGTGCGCGCCGCCAGCTCTGTCACGATCCGCATGATTGCTATCCGTCATCTCAAGATTATCTTCGCGTCGTCCACAGTAGCAAGCGCTATCAACCGCTACGTGCTGATTTTTTGGAAGTATTTCAAGCATGGGCGGCACATCCGGTGGTGTTGGGCTACAGTGACTACGAGTCGTGGAGGCATGGAGGCCGTCATTCGCCTGCTGGTGAGCTAGGACAAGCGCAGTATCAAGTGCTTTGTACAGACGTGCTTCTGGACCTGATGACGCTGCGCAGCATTCGTGACCTGGAGTCGGTGGTGCTCACACGGTTGGTGGAGTCTCTCGGCAAGCTCTCGACTACGCGCTACATCTGCGAGTATTTCGGCATGGACGTACACCACATGCAGCGTCGGACGGGGCGACAGCTCTGTAGAGAGACTGTATTTGCTGCTGAGGAGGCTGGCCGTACGTTCACGTAATGTGAGGTGAGAATTCCGTGAGGTGGAAAAAAAGATTATCATCAAACAATGGACACCGGCATTTTATTCAATTCAGGACTACTCTTCAGATGCCTACAGCTTCAGTTGGCTCACGCACTGCCCGAGCGCCTGTGGCAGTGGAGCTTGAGTTCGGGCAGCGGTGTGATGGAGTTGTTCGATCGCACCCGGGTCTTGTGAACTGGTTGCCCGATAGATTTTTCAGCGAGTGTTTCCTGGACTTTGAGCATGTCTGGGTCGTCCTTGTTTAGTGCATCCCTGGCGTAATATGCCGTAAAGAAATCAACGTGAAACCCCTCCTTGCAACCGGTGCACCCATAGCGCACCTTTACTTGCAAACCAAGTTCCCGACATAGGCGACATTCTAGATCGCGCCCTCTCTTGTTGGTTGTGATGTGGTGATCCGATGTAACATTGACAATGACCCGGGGCGACGATACTGCAGCAGGTATTTCACCGGACCTCTTCTTTTCACGTCGAGATCGCTCTCGAGAGGTCAACTCCTCCACTACCCTGCGCTTGAACTCGCGCATCGTCATTCAAGGCAGCAGAACAGCCCGTAGGCATTCAAGACGCATAAGTCTAGTGCGCACGTAAACATTGTCATGGACAGCCGCTTTTCCTTTCGTTGCGATCTGTTGGTGCTCAACTTTTGGTCCACACGGTCCACACTGTTCATATATATTTTGTATGCCACGATACCTGAGGGTACTTTTAGAACACTCCTGTGCATCATTTCATTTCCAATCCATCGGTTCAAAGGTTCTAGCCCATGCAGAACGCGAATAGCTTCTTCATTGTCGGGACCCTGAAATCGTAACGTTGGCGTATCAGCCGAGTCATTCGTGTAGAATATGACCACTTTCATGTCTTTGAAGACAACGTAACCGGCGCATGGAGCAAACTGAAGCGGCATTTTGAACGCAGCCCGTTTATTCTTCCTAGTTTTTTTGTGACTTTCCGTGTTCTTCCTGGAGCTCTCTCCAATTTGGCACCGGTTCGATAGCTGCAACCAGCTCCCAAACACCACGATAAGCATCTTGGACACGTTTGATTGCTTCTCGAAGACTCGGTTTATTCCAGGCATCGACAAGATTGAGGCGAACAGTGCCTAACATCCGTATTTCCCCATCAATCATAATTTGAATGGCGCGAGCAAGAACATGGCGGGTATAGAAGTTATCACGGACAACTAACCGCCTTCCGGTTGG
>NW_008649001.1:262459-264570 GCF_000247585.1 Phytophthora nicotianae INRA-310 | reverse complement strand
CTCAAATGTAAGACGGGTTGTCATTATGATTTCTCTCATAAGGGAAATGCGAACTCGGGGCCGGGCTTGCCAATTAGGGGCTGGTTCATTTGGCCAATGAAAGACGCTAATTTGCATTCCATAGTTGTGATTGGTCAGTTATGATGTACCATATAAGAGACAAGACCGAACCAAATTATGCCACTTTGCAAAATTCGTGTGCTTGGAAGTCCTGGGATTGGAAAGTCGGTATTTGGAGTGCTTGCTGCCTTTGTTCATGACGGAGAAAAAAGATATTTCTGCCACCTTCTTGATGAACCGTTGGTCTGGTACTTTAATTGGAAAAGCGCGAATAGCTACGAAATATTTTCAACCCCGTAGGATAGGAAAACATACTGGGTTTGTTTGATGGTAACGAGGGCGGAGGCGCAAAGGTCTATGCTCGATTTCACCTTTCATATATGTTCACTCGCACTGTATACACAAACAGCTTTGTAAAGGAAGCGTGCTCTATTGTGGCTGTGAATCCGTGGACCAAAGCCGAAAGTTACAGTTTTGAAGATTTACTGTCGTTAGGGGCAAACCCAGATATTCATTTTCATCTCCTTTCCGTATCCCTTCCAGACGTACTTCAGGTCACTTTTGAAATATGTTGTTTTTTGTAAGACGTCACTACAAGACTAAGACATATGTTGGGTCGTTTTTTTTTGTTTACTATAGAGTACCCAAATCACGAAAATATCGGCACCTCACTATACAACGGTCAGACAACGACCGACATGAAGATATCACCCGGTGGTGGTGTCTACAACCACAAATCGACCGACTGGGCTGTGGACTTAATTTTTTCATGGCGGATCGCCCCGCTTTAGTGCATCTCTTGCACTGTCTATTCTACTTTCTGCTTCGCCTTCTGGAACCTTTATTTTGCGCACTCCTTCTTCGTCTTCGCTCGCAGACCTTCTCTTTTCTTTCCTCGCGTTCGCAACACGCCTTGCGGTCGTACGCTCCTCCTTCATTTATTGGCTTCAGCTACAGCATCCTCTTTAGTCTTCTAAGCAGCAATAAACAAGTCCTAATTAAGCAAGTCGTAATCAGTGTACCTACCGTTAATCCACTTGCCCCGCTTCCGTTCCTCGGATATGGTGCATTTGTTAAACTCGACAGAAATGATATCTGGATAACCAATATCACTGAGCTTAAAAGTAGTATCTAGATAGAAAAACAAGAATGGCTGCTTTTCCTGGAGAACCAATAGGATTTGCATTAGTGCGACACTGGTGATGCCCAGTATCAAAGGTTCTTCGTCTTCTCCGTTTCCCACAAACCAAAACCCATCTTCGGTTTGTCTATTTCCAAACGCGAAAGCAGTCTCAGTATTTAAATCGCTCGAAACTGCTTTGACGCGGATAAGCTGTCGTACTCGTTTTAAAGTGTCTTTAGGCCCTTCTAGCCAACGGTTGTATCGCACCTTGCGATGAACATGCGCGCACGACGGAAACTCAAGAGCAGGTGCTGATATGTCTGGCGCTCCTAGCATATTGCTCCAAATGATCCGTGGGAGCACTGAACTATCATCTCGTATGGATTCACGGATCGCCGCCGGTTTTATCATCTTGTCAGCCTGTTTATTGCGAGTCAAGGACGCAGCGCAAGTACTACGGGGCAATTGGAAATTTCCTTAATCTATTTTACGAGCGTATGGGGACAAAACTACGAATAAATGCAGTAATGAGTGATGCAGAGATTATGCAACTGAATGGTCTTATCGTGCTGTTCGGCTTCAGAAATAGTAAATACCTCATGTGCTTTTTACGTAATCTAGAATGTCCGCAGACGCTTCAGACATCTACCCGAATAGGTCAGTGCTGGCGTGTATCGTGGCATTCTAAGGTCGCCGGAGTGCTTATCGGATGAGGGAAAGAAGTCAGCATCCACTTTCTAACGATCGGCTGTAAAATAGAGTGTCCGACGCACCACATTGGCATGCCACAACAGGGTTGGTCCGTCCGCATCGACACCTATCAGTTCCAGTGTCCCTAATTCCAGAATTTCTGGCGTGTGCCCATGTCATCTGTGGGCGTTCAGCTACTGTCCTCAGCGTTCCTGGTGTCGATGGCTATCATCTCAGA
>NW_008649001.1:260483-261621 GCF_000247585.1 Phytophthora nicotianae INRA-310 | reverse complement strand
GCCAGTTTGATTATTTGGGACGAGGCGCCGATGATACATCGAGCGTGTTTCGAAGCTATTGACCGAACTTTTCGCGAGCTTCGTTTGATAGAGAATATGCGTGTGAAAACGGCGCTTGATCCAGATGATGCTGCGGAGTTGGCCGAATTTTCGGAGTTCTTACTTCAAATTGGAGAGGGTCGCTATCCGGTGAATCGCGATATTTACGACAACGACATCTGTATCCCGCAGAGCATGTGCGTTACTTCAGTCTCCGGTGGTTCCTCGACTTCTATTCAAGATTCCTCTGATGATTCAGAGTACGAAGCCCCGAATTTCAATTTGCTTCCACCATTGGATCCTGAAGGTGAACTCGAATTGGACGAGCCTGAAGATGATCAGCGCACTCGCAGTATCAACGCACTGATCGGTGCGATTTACGCCGGGGTGGGTGATTCTGACTTTCCAAATCAGTACTTTGTGGATCGTGCAATTTTGGCACCAACCCAATGCAAGCGTTCGTCGGATCAACGAAAGGTAGCTGAGCGATTGTCTGGAGAGACACGAGAATATCTCTCCAACGACAGCCTCGACGGTCCCGGAGCTCAGAACCTATTCGAGACCGAGGTTTTGAACTCATTCATTTTCTCAGGATTGCCCCCTCACAAGATGGTTCTCAAAGTTGGCACTCCTATCGTTATGATTCTCGATCTTATAGCGACGAAGGTTTGTGCAACGGAACGAGTCTGCGAGTGGTATCTTTGCGAGAGAAATGGATTGACGTGACTATAATGTCTGGCCCTCGACGTGGACAACGCGTGTTATGCCGCGTATCGTGTTTCTGAGCGATGACGAGGATAAAGAATTTCCGTTTATCCTTCGACGCAAGCAGTTCCCGGTAGTACCAGCGTTTGCGATGACGATTAACAAGGCGCAAGGCCAGTTAATACACCACGTAGGTATCTACCTGGAATCACCTGTGTTTGCACACGGACAGCTATACGTTGCCCTATCTCGAGTAACATCCAGAAAGGCGATCAAGATAGCCATTGATCCGAGAGACTTTGTTGACGGCGCGGCGCACACCAAAAACATTGTGTTCAGAGAGATTTTCCAGTAGATAACACTGTAATACACGGGGATTTAGTAACAAATTATT
>NW_008649001.1:258864-260383 GCF_000247585.1 Phytophthora nicotianae INRA-310 | reverse complement strand
TCAACTCCTCCACTACCCTGCGCTTGAACTCGCGCATCGTCATTCCAGACTGGCATTCAAGGCAGCAGAACAGCCCGTAGGCATTCAAGACGCATAAGTCTAGTGCGCACGTAAACATTGTCATGGACAGCCGCTTTTCCTTTCGTTGCGATCTGTTGGTGCTCAACTTTTGGCCCACACGGTCCAAACTGTTCATATATATGTTGAATGCCACGATACTTGAGGGTACTTTTAGAACACTCCTGTGCATCATTTCATTTCCAATCCATCGGTTCAAAGGTTGTAGCCCATGCAGAACGCGAATAGCTTCTTCATTGTCGGGACCCTGAAATTGTAACGTTGACGAATCAGCCAAGTCATTCGTGTAGAATATGACAACTTTCTTGTCTTTGAAGACAACGTAACCGGTGCATGGAGCAAACTGAAGCGGCATTTTGAACGCAGCCCGATTATTCTTCCTAGTTTTTTTTGTGACTTTCCGTGTTCTTCCTGGAGCTCTCTCCAATTTGGCACCTGTTCGATAGCTGCAACCAGCTCCCAAACACCACGAGAAGCATCTTGGACACGTTTGATTGCTTCTCGAAGACTCGGTTTATTCCAGGCATCGACAAGATTGAGGCGAACAGTGCCTAACATCCGTATTTCCCCATCAATCATAATTTGAATGGCGCGAGCAAGAACATGGCGGGTATAGAAGTTATCACGGACAACTAACCGCCTTCCGGTTGGAGAGCGCTGGGACTGGGTCTGGTGTCCTAGCATGGCCACCCATACAGCAGACGGTTTTTTTTTTAGATCCAAGGTACCTTCAGGTCGACGAGAAACAGCAAGTAATGGCGTACGTAGGGCGGTAAATGTTTGAACGTAACGTTGAGCAGGAGAAAGAGGTGAAACCAGTCCCGAACCATTGTCCCAAAACGTGTGTATATACAACGGATTCCAACTTGCCACAATGTAGAATCGAATTGCGTACTTATCCGGTTTCAACGACTTAGCCTTTGTTCGCGCAGTAGTACGAACGGATGTCTCATCGAGCGCTGAAGCCCCGAGCAGAACAGCCATCGCAGAGAATCGGGTTTGCAGATGGCGAAGTAAAAATCTCGAATGCCAAAGCGGATCTCGATCATTTTGTTCAGGGGTCGTTGTTGACGGTGACGATATCGTGACTTTGCTACGAATGTCAGTGAAACGAGTCCGGCCCATCACTTTAGGAAAGTCAACTTGTCCAAAAAACGGCTTCTCACTCCAGTAGTCGGAAATTTCATTTTGTTTGGTCAGACTCATTGCAAGCTCTAATCCAATGTACGCATTCCATTCTTCTTTTGTCATTTTTGTACCTTCACTTTCGAGAATAGTATGGTTTGTCCAATTCCACAATGTTTCCCTGAATTGTTTTGTGCAAAACAGCGAAAACAGACCGAATGCTCCCTTTTCTTCAAAACTTTTCCGGACCTTGGTTTCCTGAAGCAGGTGGAGCTTTGACTAGTTATCTTAGCTTTTGTATAGGCGCCAATCTGCC
>NW_008649001.1:253484-255822 GCF_000247585.1 Phytophthora nicotianae INRA-310 | reverse complement strand
GTCGCGTGCTTCTTGCACCACTGGAGCCAGAATTTGAACGATCCATTGATCAGTGAACTCATTGACGGCGCCTTTGGAGCGCTCCTGCAGCTGGACAACGCGGTTATCACTGCTAAGGTGCACGAACAAGTCTTGCCTGTCATTCGCTCCATGTTGGTCCAGAGCGCGACGGATTTGGGAGATGCTGGCAATGGCATTTACACTGCTGGTAGTGCGTTGACGATCCTGAAGACTCTGCTAAGACACTCTTTCGCGTCCAGTGGCACCTTGTCGAGCGGCGGTGCTGACCCTGCTACCCAACAGCTCGGAGCTCAGGTTGTTCAGCAGACGTTCGAGCCTCTGGTGACTGTTCTTGGCGCTGTAGAGGACGAGAAGGTGCTTAATGCTGGCTCAGAATGCCTCAAGTGGTTCGTCATGTTTGCCGTGGACCCTCTGGCCGCGTACACCACTGCTGCTGGCACCAACGGCATCGACACGACACTCTCTGTCTCTGCCAAGTTGTTGTCTCCTGCCGTCTCTGATGCCAGCGCTACGTGCGTCGGTGGATTGATTACGCAGATACTGCTCAAGCTCGGTCCCAGTCTACCTACTGCGACGGTGCAGTCAATCCTTAGTGCTGTCTGTGCTCGACTGGCGGCGACTGAGTTGCCGTCTCTGGCTCAGTCTCTTTGCATGGTGTTTGCTCGTCTCGTTCACTCTCACGGACCTGAAATCCTGAACGTATTGGAGCAGTTGCCGCCTCCTGCTGCCCCCGCTGGTCAGACTCAGGCTCCGAACATGCTGACGTTTGTGTTCCGCACTTGGATCGAGAAACAGCAGGATTTCTACGGACTGTACTGCATCAAGGTGACGATGAGTGCTTTGCTCAAGGTTGTCGAGTGGAACGATCCTCGAATCAATGCCATTACGGTCACTGGTAGCGCTGTGGACTCGGCAAGCACCGATGGTGCGGGTATCCGGACGCGATCGAAGGCTCGAAGCACTCCTGCTAGCGGCCAGACGCAGCACACGACGGTGCACTTCTTGACCAAGTTTGTTGTTATCCTCGCCAAGACAATGTCCAACTTGGCAGAAGATGAAGAAGAGTGGGAATCATCGGATGATGACTCGTCCGATGGCGAGGGTGACGATGACGTTGTCTCCGGCGCTGGTGGATCCTCGGTGTTCGCTCCTGCTGGTAAGCCATTGCAATGTGTAATTGACCTGAATTCGCCACTTACACGGTATTATTCATTATGTACAGAGAATTATGAGCTTCTATCGGACCGCCTGGATGGTGATGGTGCTGTGGAAGTTCATGATGGCGAAGAGCCCGAGGAAGAGTTTGAGGCGTACTTTGACCCGCTTAATGAGGTGGACTTGAAGGTAAGCAGTCTTGTGTTGGGCTTGCTTTATCACATTTCTAACTAGATTGCTTGAATTCTGCTAGAATGCTATTCCTCAGGCGCTGCAGAATGTCACGGCCAATGCCAGTCTGCTTCAGGCTATTATGCCCGAGCTGACTGCTGCCGATAAGGAAGCACTCGCTGCGGTGTCGGCGCTCTCGTCGTAGACTTCAAAGATCTGTGAGCTCGTCTTCACTCATCCTGATCTGGTGCTACAACGCCCTTGTTAAAGAAAATCTCACGCTGTTTTTTTTGAAATGTTAACCTTGTTTATGAGTGCTTTTTGTGCTTAGTTTTCTCAGGCGAAGGTGCACCAACTTGATCCCAGCGGATGAGTCTCAATCTTCGAGTCAGGATCAGTGCAGCTCCAAGCTCTTTGCCAGCAGGATCAAGACGTATCTCTTCCAACAAGTATTTCAGTCTGTGCAGCTTCATCATGGATACGTTATAGTCCAGAGATGCGAGCAAGTCAAGCGCCCACAGTGCTTGTTGTCCGATCTCCGTGGGTGTGAAGTCCACATTAGCTAAAGCCTCGAGAGAAGTGGCCTGCCCTGATGCATCGACAGGAGGTGGCGGTGGAGCTTTCTTGGTCTCCAGATACCCCAACCAACCAGCGGATTCGGGACATTTCGCGAGCTTGGCGAGCCGCTCTGCTTCGGCTTGTTCGCTGGCTTTCTTCTCACGCTGCATCTCTCGAGCCTTGAACAACAAACGGATCGAACCTTCAATCCCACCGGTTTGCCCTACAAGTTTGGCATGTCGCTCTTCATAAAGGTAAAAGTAAAGATACCGAATCTTCAGTTTAAGAAATTGACTTACCTTCTGTTGCTACGAAAGAGATAAAGCGGCATACGTGGACGTATAAGCTCAAGTATTTATCGACGTCAAACCGATTCAGCGTGTTCGTGACGAGTGTTGAGACAGCGAACGTGTCGAGTTCGGAAAATAATGCC
>NW_008649001.1:251960-253384 GCF_000247585.1 Phytophthora nicotianae INRA-310 | reverse complement strand
CTGGTGCAGCTACTGGAGGGCAGTCTATCGGCGGCCACAGATGTGCGCGCGCAGAGTGAAGCTCGGCTGACGGATCTGTTGCGTACTCCTGGCTTCGCTCTTCAACTGGGTGAATTCCTCTTCTCCGCTGAGGCGTCGGAGGCGCAACGTCAGTTGTCCGCACTGCTCCTCAAAAAGCTCGTGACGTCCTACTGGATCGCCAGCGAGGAGACTACCTACGTAGTTCCAGAGAACGAGAAGACGCAGGTCAAGCAGGCTCTCGTGCTGGCTCTGCAGCAGCGTCTGGAGCTATTTGCCGGCAGCAAACTTCAAACCGCACTGTGTCTCATCTTGACCGCTATCTTCGAGCGGGACTGGCCTGACCAATGGACGGAGATCCTGCCGGCCATTATGGCCATGGTCTCAGGTCAAGATAAGCTGCGCATTGACTTTGCTGTGCGCTTTCTATCGCTCGCAGGGGGTCATTTCTCCAGTGATAATTGCTGTGAGCTCGTGGCCTCCGTTTTCCCGCACTTACGTCGGGTTTTCGTGCTCACAAACGAGTTCCCGGCCGGTACCCGATCCAGAATCGCTCGCATCGTACAGAGTAGTCTGCTTATGGTGGGTATGGAGGCCCAAGTAGGCAACGCCACGGCCCGTCAGCTGCTGCATGAGAACACGACGCAATGGATCGCTCTATTCCTCGAACAACTGGCCGCACCAGTGCACAACGTCAAGGACTATTCGATCAAGATCCAGATCTTGACGACGCTCGCGAGTTTTGTGCGTGAATGGCCCAAGGAGATGACGGATCTCATGCCTCAGATCATGCCTCAAGTCTACGGCCTTATGCTCAACGACGCTGAAGCTTACGAACATCAAGTGGTTCTCAACTCTTCAGAAGAAGAGGAAGGCTACGACAGTGATGGAGAGGGCGCTCTGATTGGTCGAAGTGCCATGATCGTCGCTGCCTTTGAGTTCGTGCGTGGCGCCATCCAAGCCCCCACCAAGAAGACCCGACAGCTCATTGTGGGTGGATTGGCCGACTTTGTGTTCGTTATGATTGGATACATGCAGATCACAGTGAGTCAGATGGAGGCGTGGCAGGAGGATCCTAACAAGTACGTGGCTGATGAGGACGATGAGAGTCTGGCATTTAACGTACGTAACGCAGCGACGGACTTGTTGACGGAGCTGGAAGCTGTGCTGGGACGCAAGGCTGTTGTGGCTGCATTGGATGCCGCTCAACGTCGTCTTAAGGCTGAGAATCCCAACAATTGGCGACTCCAAGAAGCGGCGTTGCTGGTTGTTGGCTGTTTGGCTGGACCGACACTTGATGCTATCAGTAAGAACGCTGCTGATATCTCCCAGTTGCTGGATCTATCGGCGTTCTTGCAGACGTTGTTCAAGGTCATGAATGCAGGCAGTCAGGAGATCTATCTGCG
>NW_008649001.1:240317-249285 GCF_000247585.1 Phytophthora nicotianae INRA-310 | reverse complement strand
GGCGTTCAATCTCCACTGGATTAAATGTTTTACTGTTGCCTGGTTCTTCTTGTTTCGTTGGAGAATGAGAAGGTGAATATTGACGAGCTTGGACATCGGCGAGAAGCGAGCAGATTCGTCGAACTCCAGCGAGCTGGACGATGGCGCTGTCGTGGTTTTCCTTCATCATTTCAACGACAGTGGGGACGTTGCTGATCACGATTCGACGCACAGCGTTGCCACCGCCATAAACTGCGGAGAAAATGGCTTTGACATCATTTTTCACGAAATCATCGAGCGGATTTTCAATTGCTGCTTGGTTAAGCACAGCGGGTCCGTCAGATTCCTCAAGATGCCTCCTGCCGTCTTGGCAAAACATCATTAACCGCAGACATCGAATACTTGTTCGTAGTACTGCTATTCGAAAACGCGGGACTTCATCAGGAGGAACTATCACAAATTTTGGGAAAGGTTTGTTCTTGCGCCACGGAGGATCATACCATCGCTTGAAAGGGTCAATATCGGGCGATAATTCTAGTTTACGATAGTTGCGTACAGCATGCAGTAAAGCTTCAGTCACGGCAGGGTTTTCAGATAGTAATTCCACTTCAGTAGAGGCCTCTTCGAACACTCGTTTGTCCGAGATAACGACGTCCATGGAGATTTCTTCTAGTGGATTGTCACGATTGGTGCCTTCACCTAGCTCAGCTGTATGAAGGAAATACTGCACCGCTGAGTACATCACAGTAACGAGTGAGTGTATTTTGAAAAACTTTATGCTTCGTATCTACATACCTGCCAGGACAGGCTCAAGGAACAATGGATAGTGCTGTACAATTAGCACGTGCGTATGGATCTCACCACGTAGCTCGGACACAGCTCCACCCATGACTTTACCGACTTGAGTGCGACTGCTTGGCACTCAAAGAGACGCTTCCTTTTCTAGAGCACCATAATGGGCGCAGACATTCGCGCAATATTGTAGACATAGATTTTTCCTGCTTCAGTGCATTTTATTTATTCTTCATTTTGCCATAGACAAAATCACGAGATCTTTTTTCTATACGTTTTTGAGTTGTAAAACTTCTCCATGAGGAAAAAAAAAAGAGAGGTCGAAGTCGATTTAGGCCTCGTCCTTGTGGGAGTACTGCTTCTTGCCGCGGAGCTGCATCTCTCCGATCATCTCGAGGTTCTTCTGCACGGCGTCGGCTGATCGCTTCTGGAATTTCCACTGGCCGTCGCGCTTAACGACCACGTCGGACCACGTGACAACCATGACGGGCGTGCACTTCCAGAAGACCGTCGTGTGCGACGTCACTGTGGCGTTCTCAGCGTCCGAGAGCTCCACCACGTGGCCGCTGGGCAGGTGGCGCGTGTCGGCCACGAACTTGAGCTGAGCCAGCTCCTGCAGCGCCGCCTCGATCTCACTCTTGCCGGAGCAGTTGCCACCCACGAGCTCCTCGAAGAAAGTGGCGTCCTCTGTGAAGAGCGCCACCAGCGTCTTGACCGCCTCGTCGCCGTCCTCCAGCGAGTACGAGAGCGCGAACTTGTTCACGAGGTTAATGATCGCCGCCACGTCAGCCATGGTCTCAATAGTTCCCTTTGTCACTTGGGTAGCTTCAAGTCGGATCTGGAAATGAGGGGATTTGGGAAATTGTCCGGGTTGGCACAACCAAACGACATTTACGATTTAGTGGATCTAAATCGTAAATTAGGGCCGAATTACGAAAAGCGACATGAAATGCAGTTTGAGGCGTGTTGCAATGCGTCTACAAGACGACTGCACGATGTCATGCATACTCTATTGGTCGTGTGGGTTCATGGAGTCTCCATGAACGCCGACGGCATAGTGGAGTTTGCAAAAAGGTAGAGCAGTTATCGTTTTACAAGACACCCACCCACCCACCAAACGAGCTATTCGGCAAGTGCCGAATGGGCAGTGATAACGCTGCTAACAGACTCGTCTGGCAGCTTCGACTCTTAGCCTTATTCTCTGAACTCAAGCAGGAATATCTCGTGCGCAGGTGGGAACTTATTGCCTCCGTTGTAAACATTACTTTGCCTGAGTCTTAGCAGCTGATGAATGGACAATCGAACTACATCCATGTGCTCATTGCGACCCAACGCCGCCCTCTTGCACAACCGCTGCTTCTGTAGCGCCCCCAAATTGGGGCCCAACTGCCTCCTGGTGCCGTTTCCTACCAGCATTTATACCTCTCAGCGACCACACCGCGCTTAGAGCAACGGGACTTCCCTTGAAACTCCTAGAAGCCCTTCCGCCCCTGGCGTCTTCTGCCAGCTTTGTCCAGAAGGCTGACTCCGCCGGATAGATAGATGGCTTCGGCGTAGCTCGAAAACCCAACCAGTTCATGATGCTGTAGTTGAAGTGGCCTACCGGTATTCGAGGCAAAAGCCTATTTGCGCGAGTTAATTCGCTGCCAATTTTAGGTCTCTCCAGACGTTCTAAAAAGGAGCAGGCAGTGGCTGGAAAAGCGACCTCTTGAGTAGCTTCCGCCACCTCTTGCTCACTCTGCGTCGTCCCGGTCGCCTCGCAAGTCGCTCACTTCCTCGCCTTTCAATGATCCTGGGCTCTCTCTGCTTCACTTAGTTGTTCGCATTCTGGTTCCGACCACCTGATATCTGAAAGCCTAAAAAACTACGCCAGTCTGAAAAGCTGCAGCCTACAAAATAGGTGAGTGCACCCACTCCGTGTTCTTCCAAATCTCCACTTCAGTATTCTAATTGCCTTCTCGCTTACAGCCTATTAGCATGGATTCCAGCGCCCCGACGCGTGACGACACGCCCATGGAGTCCCCCGCCCGCAATGACAGCGCCACCTGGAGCTTCGTGCAGATGAACATGACGCTGCTCCCCATTGCGCGTCCTCTACCAGTTACTGTCGGCCACAGACTCCAGGAAGGAGCCGTGCTGGCAGGCGTAAAACCCTGCACTCCCACTCAGAAATTACACCATCGATTACGGCAAAAGACGACCAATATCAGTCCCAGACGACACGATCTAGACGGCAACAATGTGCGCCCAGCAACCATGACATCTCCCTGCAATCGGGGACTGCCTCCGACCCCCAGATCGACGGGATGTGGAGCCAAACGGAAACATTTAGAAACGTGGCATGTTCCTGCTATTGATACATCGATGCCCCCACCGTCAGTTAGTGCATCGTTAAGAATGCGGAGCCTGAGTGAAGACCTGTATCCCTCTGGTTCTTGGAGTGATAGTGGATACTCCAGTGACCCGGCGAAGCGAACTCCATCGAGCTACAGCCCACTACACCGAAGCTCCAGCTTATCCTCGGGCTGTGCCGCCAAGGGGCTGTACAAGGGCAAAAGAATTCTTGAGCTACAGGACGAAGATCGCCGACTCCACCCGGATGATCGCATCACGGCCCCGTCGCCGTCCAAGCGGAGCAAGCACCAGCCCTAATTCAGTTGATTGGGCTCCCTGCTGCTGCATTGCTATCGTTGTTTTACACTGCAAATACTTTGATGCATGTCGTGCTTACATTATTTTAACTCTTAAAACAAGGACATTATCTATTCTTCGTAAGAAAATCGTGTTACGATGATTTATCTGCTCTAGGTTATTTTGTTACTAAAGCTGAAATGTGACGAAAGCTCTCATTCACTGCGAGTTGCTGACGCTGACGCAATGGCCGTATGAACACATATACACGCTTCATAAGATTTTTTGGAATATTTCTTGCACAAGCAGCAATGGCCATATCTAGCCAACTTCTTCCTTGCGCATGAATACAGATGCGGATGGAAAAAGATGTAAATCAAATAAAAAAAAAACTAGCCGTCAGCCCAGAAGCACACAGCGAAATCGCAGATTATTACGCCTCGTTTAGTTCTCACGCGGGGTGAAGTTGTCGAAGTAGCGACTGATCTGTCCAATGCACAACTCCTGTGTTGCCTCTGGCATGTCTTCGATGAGTTTTCCTATACAGGTTCAACACATACAGTACATTTACGTTAACTTTTAGGACAGTACCAGCACTGCACGATCCCTACTTACCTGGAATGCCACCAATCCTGGAGAACGGCGGGATGACTGCGTCAGCAGGCACCACGGTGTTGTCCTCAATCCGGCAACAGTCTCGAATGATCGCGCGCTTACCCTGTACCACACATTGCCTTCCATTAACACAAACCCACTTGCATCAAGCAAAAAAAAAAAAGCTTACAATGACACAGTTTTTGCCGATCTGCACGTACGACCCGATCATGGCAGCCTCCACGATTGTGTCTTCTCCGATGTAGACGTAGTCTCCGACTTTCACAGGGATAAAAGCCAGCCCTCTGTTCCACAATATTTACATACCACCAGTAAAAAAATATTTGATTTCTCGTTAGATAAGCAGAGTTCTAGGCAACGTACGTGGACACGACCCTAGTCGGCGGCTTGACGACGCACTTCTCTCGTATAATGCACTGCTTCCCTAGTGATACTTTGGCTAAGTCTGCGCGGACGATGGCACCCGAGTCGACAATTGTCTGAGAGTATAAAATATGAGAATCTTTGGAATTTCAATGTGATGACATGGTTGACGGGGCATTTTTTTTTTCTATTGCTTTAGGCGAGTTTTTGACGCACCTTGCCGCGTAGATGGATGTTATGAGCACCGCAGAGAGTGCATTTACGGCTGATCTTGTTGCCTGTGGACGTGTGGATGTACGTCTCGGGGTCGAACTGCGTCTCGGGCGCCTCCACGTACGGATTCATTTTTGCTGCTGTCACTATGGACTTCAAAATTGATTTTATTGAATTGTTGATTTTTATTGAATTAGGTAATGTTGTCTGAATGTTGCTCATTACGCGCAACACTAAATGCAACTTACTGACTTCAACTCACGTGAAATGAAGCAACAATAAGTAAGGTAGCATAATTATGTCAAAAAGCAATATATGTATTGAGAAGCTGCCCGAGCGACTAGAGAAGCTGGAGTATAATATACTTGACGCACAAAGCACGATGCCGACAATGACGTATAGTCAAAGGAATGGCTCAGCGGCACGGTGTGCTTTCGTACTCGTTTTAATAATATTTTTTTTCCATGAATGTACAGCTCAATTTCACTCTTTTCATCTTGACTTCAGAATCGTGCGCATTGCAATAGTTTTACAGCCATTTCTTGTTCGCATTAAGTAAGTGGGATCGCTTTTCGGGGCTCTCAGGATGGTAAAATGCTGGCCCTGGTACACTCCCTTTCTTAAACGTTCCTCCCATTCCTTCTGCCCTTGACGTTTTAGACTTGAACACACTAGCAGAACCTTGCTTTTCCGCAAGCTTATCAACCAGAGTCGACACTTCGTACGTTCCTGGGCCTGTATTGCACGATCAAGGGCTGCGTTAATTTCAACTTCGTTTATCCCGTGGAACACAATTCTTACCAAGTTCTCCATCCGTCACAATCTTTCCTGGCATGCGTCCGAAGCGATCTATATTGCCAGCGCGGAAGGCAGCGCTTGTGTGAGCTCTTGCCACCCGGTCATATCGAAGTGCACTTTCTGCATCTTCGGCATTGTACGCTCCAGGACCTGGGGTACAATATGTATCTGACCCAAGACGTTTTACCGATGATTTGAACACGGAATGAGGACAGCGATTGCTGCGGAGAGATCGCCCAAGCTGAATGGGATTCTCGTACTGTCCTGGCGCAGGGATCTCGGTAGGAATCTGCCACCCTCGGGACGTTTTGGAAGAGAAAACAGACTTCGAGACGTTCTGTGAATACGCCAACGATGGCTGTTCTGCATTATAGTCGCCAGGTCCCGGAACATAATTATTTGAGTTTTGATTGTTGCTGCGGGTGGACTACAAGCCACGCAAATCTTAGAGTAAGTGCGATTACTGTATGATCTAAACCAGCGCACTTACCGTGTTAGCAAAGCTGCTCATGCCGTGTTTCTTGTTCTGTGTCTGACGATCATCTCTAGTTCGCCCAAAACCAAAAAGAAACCGTCGGTGAATAACTGTGGAACATACAAATGATGCGAAGCTGTCAGCGGGCTACCTGTTTGGCTGGTATTGACCAGGACCTGGTACGACCTGCTTGACCTGCTCGTTGAATCGCTTTGACTTGGACACGAAGCCTGTGCTGTACCCCAATCGAGACACCGATCCCGAATCTATTGTTGAGCGTACAAGACTCGGCGGTTTGTAATAATGGCCGGGCCCAGGCAACTCGTTCTACAGAGTACGCAGAAAATGGTTTCAATATTTCACTAAACTTCAACACAATCCAAATTCCTGCATATGTACCTCGCAATCGCCAAAACGCTGCGTCCGATTGCCAAAACCATTGCGTTCATTCGGATCACGATGCAGAACCGTCTCGTACTTGGACGGAATTGATGACACTTTCTACTTACAGAACAGTTCGCATCAGCTCTCTTCAATGCGAATGACAAACACCCACATACCATATTTGGGTCTGGAGAAGCTTGTCTGCGTGCTGCCGCCCCTCGCATAACTAACCCCGTGGGTTTTATCCCCACTTGTCGAAAATTTGGCTTCGACTGCAGCTCGTCAGCCGGATACATCGAAGCAGGGGCCTTCATCTTCACTAACCAACGTCTCGTGTATGTATGTCACTTGATTAAAATACCTAGGGAATACATGTATATCAAGACCTATTTTTAGCGCTCGCATCACAAAATAGAATTTAGACAGGAGCAATTTCTCCAATACCGCATCATTTATGAGAGACCAATCCCGTCCAATCGGATGCTGGGACATATTGAATTCAAGTCACGACGGTGGAATGACGTCAGCTCAAGACCCGCTGGTGACCTTCGGGTTGGTGACCGACGTGCAGTACGCGGACGTGGAGAACGGATGGGACTTCCACCACATCTCGCAGCGATACTATCGAAATGCTCTGCCGCAGTTGCAAGCCACAGTCGAGGAGTGGCTGCGCGTGGCCAAGAGTGGAACGAAACTCCACTTCGCCGTGAATCTGGGAGATCTCATCGATGGCAAGAACCGTCCTGCTTCCACGTCTCGACAAGCTCTAGAAAGCGCCAAAGCGGCGTGGACACCGTTCCAAGACGCCGTGGGGCCAGTGCATCATCTGGTTGGCAACCACGAGCTCTACAACTTTCCCGCTTCAGTCATTCAGAAGGAACTTCTGTACCAACCTCCAAGAGCGTCGAAAGATGCGCCGCAACGTAGTTATTACGACTTCCAAGTGCCCGAAGCACCAAAATTTCGCTTTATAGTACTGGATTGCTACGGGATGTCGATCCTCGGACGGGAGAAGAGTGACCCGGTGTACCAGGAAGCTATGGCCCTACTGCGGCGTGTGAACCCGAACGAGAACCTCAATTCTCCGACGGGGCTTGTTGAAGAGCAGAGGAGATTCGTGGCTTTCAATGGAGCTGTGGATCGAGAGCAGATGAAATGGCTGGAGTACACATTAGTAAAGGCCACAGAAGCTGAAGAGAACGTGGTCGTCTTCACACACGTCCCCATCCACCCGAATACTTCGCCGACACCTTCGAGTTTGTTGTGGAATTATCCGGAAGTTCTGGAACTTATTCGACGCTTTGCTTGTGTCCGCGTGGTCTTTTCAGGCCATTCACATGCTGACGGATACGTGTACGCTCACGAAGGCATGCACAACAAAGGGGTTCACTTTGTCGTTTGCGATGCCATTCTGGAATGTGCTCCATCCGAAACTGCACATGCGCTAGTGCACGTGTTCGAAGACAGACTGGTCGTCCAGGGCTATGGCAA
This sequence comes from Phytophthora nicotianae INRA-310, assembly GCF_000247585.1. NCBI lineage: Eukaryota > Oomycota > Peronosporomycetes > Peronosporales > Peronosporaceae > Phytophthora > Phytophthora nicotianae. The sequence goes on along the minus strand of NW_008649001.1, from coordinate 241,544 downwards.
GATCCCCACACGCGAACTGCGATTCCCAAAGGAAGATAAGACACCGGAAGAGTGAAGACGCTGCTGGAATTGTCTGAGACTTGCCGCCCCATCGGTTGAAGCGCGTGTATGCCTAGAGTAGAGTTACGTTGCAGAGATAGAGATCAATGTTCCCACAATACAACACACGCCACAGCGCCTGTGGTCGTAGCTTGATTGGCTTCAGGCGTGGGGTTTCTTATTTACGCAACGCGTCATTTTTCACTCAGAGGTTTTGCTAGCTGGCTAGCATAGATGGTCACTAACTGACTGGCTTCACCTCGTCCGCCTTGCCTGCGTCTGCAAATTTCCTGTCTCCTGCAATAGGCTCTCTCATTTTATCAGTAGAAACAACCTGGCACTGCGGATCCAGTAGCTTCACAGCCGTAGCCGCTTGAAAAGAACAGAGAGCATCCACTTAGTGGTGCTCGTCCTTCTTTTCAGCGAAAGCGTGTCCTGCACAAAATAAAATAAAGATACGTTAGAAAAATAATACTCCCTCACAGGTCTTTCATAGTTGATCAAATACGTACTGTGGTGGCACCACCACTCAACAGCGCAGCCAGCGCCGCCCACGATGAGCATCATGTGCGCAAGCGGCTTAATGCTGCCGTTGTAGATGAAGCGGTTGCCGTAGCCCTGGGCCCAGGCGTTGAACTTGTTGGTGGGAGGGTTGGCCGAACGGGCGGCGATACCAGCGCGGGCGCGGTCCACCAGGTTGGCGGTGGCGGCACGCGAGGCCTGGTACTCCTGCGCCAGCTTCTCCGGGTTGGTGTCGGCCAGGCGGCGGATCTCGTCCAGCGTGTACTCCTTGGTCATGGTGGCGATAGGTTCCTTCCTGGATGCTGCTGAGCTGCTGGCCGTTCAAAGAGTCTGCGGCCGTCGTGCGGCGCGAGGGGAGGCGCGACGATTGGTTGATTATCGCATCTTGACATTGATTGGTCAATTATTCTCTCCATATCAGCCTATGATTGGTTAGTTCTTGACCAATCGCAACAAATTTCGGTATTGGCTTTCAGTAATTTAGGTAGAAATTTACTTTGCAAAAATCTGCGCTGAAACAGTAAAATCCATGAAAACCAGTATTATTTTCGGTATGCAAATTTTGAGAGAATCCAAATTTGATTTTTCAAGTTGTTAATCTGAAAATATGCTGAGCGTTATTTCAGAATCAGAATTGCCAAATCAGATCCAGTCTGACTCTGAGTA
>NW_008649001.1:217755-240217 GCF_000247585.1 Phytophthora nicotianae INRA-310 | reverse complement strand
AAATACAATTATCATATTTTGCGATCAAATTCCGGCGATCTCGTCCGAATGAGACTTCACGTCTGAAACCCGACGAGACGCGCTGTTTGGTTCACTCGACAAACCACCTCGACACGACCATGAGCAAGTACCCGAACCTACTGCAGCCGCTGGACTTGGGCTTTACGCAGCTCAAGAACCGCGTACTTATGGGATCGATGCACACGGGGCTCGAAGAGGGCAAGTCCCTTACCCGCCTCGCCGCTTTCTTCGCTGAAAGGTCCATTCACCAATGTATCATAACCACAACAATCCCAGCATTCTAATGCAATTGCTGCTGCTGTATAGAGCCAAAGGCAACGTAGGTCTCATCGTAACTGGTGGTATTGCACCCAATCGAGCAGGTCGCGTGAGTCCGTTGGCCGCTAAATTGACGACACAAGGTGAGGTGAACGCACACAAGGAAGTGACCCAGGCGGTGCACGACAATGACGGCAAGATCGCAATGCAGATCCTGCACAGTGGACGCTATGGGTACCACCCGTTCAATGTGGCGCCGTCTCCTATCAAAGCTCCGATCGGCTGGTTCACCCCACGAGAACTCTCCAACTCTGCAGTGGAGAGCACAATTCGGGACTATGCCAATTGTGCAGCTCGTGCACGTGAAGCTGGCTATGATGGAGTGGAGATCATGGGCTCAGAAGGATATCTGATCAACCAGTTCATCGTGGAGCACACAAATAAACGCAAAGATCAATGGGGTGGGTCGTACGAGAACCGTATCCGCTTTCCAGTCGAGATTGTCAAGGCTGTACGTGCTGCAGTAGGCGAGGACTTCATCATTATCTTTCGATTGTCCATGTTGGATCTAGTCGAGAAGGGCAGCACATGGGACGAGATCGTGATGCTTGCCAAGCAGATTGAAGCTGCAGGAGCTACGATTATCAACACTGGTATTGGCTGGCACGAAGCTCGCATCCCGACCATTGCAACCAGTGTACCGCGTGGAGGATTCTCGTGGGTTACCCAGAAGATGAAGGGCGAAGTGTCCATCCCTCTGATCACAACCAACCGTATCAATATGCCCGATGTCGCTGAGCAGATTATCGCTGAAGGACGTGCAGGTGAGCAGATTTTTAGAATTCCTAAGTGGTAGCTGAGATTATAACATTTTTAATGCTGTGTAGATATGGTGTCGATGGCGCGGCCATTCCTGGCAGACCCGGAGTTCGTGCGTAAGACGGAAGAAGGTCGAGTGGACGAGATCAATACCTGCATCGGCTGCAACCAGGCTTGTCTGGATCACACGTTTAAGGGTATTACAGCAAGCTGCCTGGTTAACCCTCGTTCAGGCTACGAAACGCTACTGAACTACACCCCGACGAACGGTGAGTTGCTTTGTGGTGTCAGTAGTGACTTGCAGTGTGATAATAGCTGTTGTCTTCTTGATACAGATGCACAACGCGTGGCAGTCATTGGAGCTGGACCTGCTGGCTTATCGTTTTCGACTGCAGCGGCGCTGCGTGGTCATGAAGTGACGTTGTTCGATCAAGCCGATGCCATTGGAGGTCAATTCAACATGGCCAAGACGATTCCAGGCAAAGAGGAGTTCTACGAGACGCTACGCTACTTCGAAAAGCAATTGAAACTCAAGGGCGTCAACGTGAAGCTTGGACAACATGTTGAAGCCGCAGATCTCACGACCGGAGCGTTCGATAAGGTGGTTATTGCGACGGGTGTGCTGCCTCGTACCCTCAAGATTCCAGGGGCAGACCACCCCAAGGTGTTAAGCTACATTGACGTCCTCAAGCACAAAGCTCCTGTAGGCAAGAAAGTGGCTATCATCGGTGCGGGAGGCATTGGATTCGATGTAGCAGAGTTCCTCTCTCACGTTGGGGAGTCCACAAGCTCAAGCGTCGACGTGTTCGCTCGTGAGTGGGGCATCGACACGACCAACTCGGTTCGTGGCGGGGTGGCCGGTATCAAGCCCAGTATCCCTCCACAAGCGCGTGAGATCTATCTGATGCAGCGTAAGAGTACGAAACATGGTAAAGACCTGGGCAAAACGACGGGATGGATCCACCGTCTTTCACTCAAGCATCGCGATGTGAAGATGATCGGCGGCGTGTCGTACGATAAGGTAGATGATGAAGGACTGCACTATACTGACAAGAAAGGCAAGAAACACGTGCTGGATGTCGACAATGTGATCATCTGTGCTGGTCAAGTGCCACTTCGAGAGCTGGAGAAGCCACTGCAGGAACAGGGAGTTACGGTGTTCCGTATTGGCGGAGCTGACGAGGCCGGCGAGCTGGATGCAAAGCGCGCGATTGATCAGGGTGCTCGTCTGGCTGCTACGATCGAGACGGCTAAGCCTGGTGATGCGCTGGGGGCTGAAGCTACTCTGTCCGCGAAGGTCTTTGAGTTCTTGAGCAAATTTCAACAGTAGGCAGGAACTCAAGGGAGTTAATACATGGAAAAGAGTATTCAGCTATGCAGGTTTACTCCGTTTTCTGTCGTTTAACCTGGCTCAATGTCTCGAAGAAGTTCTGGATGTCTTCTTTCCGCACGGTCTTGCCTGCTGCGGCAAAGCCTGCGAGGTATTGCTGGAGATTGTTCTTCATGAGACTGTAGCCCATTGCAACCTCCACTTGCTGCTCGTGTGTCAGATTGTTGGCAAAAGCACGCTGCGCCATTTCCTCGTCCGAAGCAGTTTTCTTCTCCCTTGCGCTGGCTTCGTACACGTGCAAAGAGTCCTCCGGGTCCAGGAGATATGCAATGCCATGTTTTTCAAACAGAGACACACATGACGAGCACTGGCACAGGTCATTGCGCCAATCGCTTGACCAGAACGTCGGCCGCAGCGTCGTCTCTCCTAGTTGCTGTTGTTTAACCTCCAGCACGCACTCGTTCGTGTCCGTCTGCTTGGTTTTGGAAGCTTCATCACCGTTTACTTCTCCATTCTCGGTACTGTCGACTGTGTAGGCCATGAGGAAGGGGAGCTTTTTCATGCACTCAAGGCAGATAACCTCGTCGAAGCTATCAGGAGACACCGTGTTCCCACTATCCGTTGTAGCTTCTGCGTCGTCGGGCGATTCCTTGTCCGTCTCGGCTGATGAGGAGGTCTCCTTCTCAACATTGGGTACATTGGCTTCAATTGAAGCTTCTTTCTCGTCTGCATCCTTGGAAATGTGCTCTTCGTGCAGCCAATCTTCACAAATAACACACTGTACCATGACTTCAGGCGTCGTTCGTTCCGGATCTGGATAAGGTCGGTGGCAGTTGCAGTACAGGCCTCCATAGTTCTGCGAGTACGTGTTGCGCGGGTTCGTCGGCGCTTTGTCAGCTTCCAGCTTACACGGGTTGCCTGCGCCAGTAGCAATATATCAGCCATTAAGAATCTCAAACAACCACTATCGTAGCAACTTAAACGCACTTTTAGGGAACTTTTCATTGCCACAGTCGCAGCGGAACGAACGTTTGGTGTAGAGCTCCACGAGCTCGTGGTCCTGGTGGCAGTTGTACGTGCACGCCAGACACACACCGGCACGCGTCTCAGGCTTCTCCAGCGCGTCCGGAGTGCACGTCATGCAGGCGTATACTGCCTGACGCATGTAACCCATGGGGTAGCTACAGTGTGTGTCACTGGCGTCTCCTAGCACCGCGTCCGCCGTCTCCGTCATCTGCTCGTTGTGCTTGAGCACGTCCGAGAGCGTCATCACCTCCTCGTCATCTTCGTTTGCCGTCTGCTGCTCTTCCTCTTCGCGGTCGCGTTTGTTGCCGGTCACTTGGGCAGCGGGTGTCTCCATTTCGCTTTCTGTACTTTCGGGCAATCGAAAAGTGATCAAAAATGGATCAGAAAGTGAAGGTGTTGGCGCCAAAATAATGCAGGTCGATAATTGGTCAAATTGTCAAACAGTGTTTTTACCCAATCGAAATCAACGGATACTCTTTGATTGGAGACGCTTGAAAGGCATTTTGAATCGCTTTAGCACATTTTGTTGTTGGACGTCATGGTGTTCTTCGTGTGCGAGGGTTGCAATGAGACGCTGAAGAAGAACAAGGTGGATGCGCACGCGGGACGCTGTCGTAATTGCTGGGCCGTGAGCTGTGTGGACTGCAGCGTCGTGTTCGAAGGCAACGACTACGCGGCTCACACGAGCTGCATTTCGGAGGCCGAAAAATACGAGAAGAGTTTGTTCCAGGGCGACAAGAACAAAAGCAAGAACGGTAAGAAGCAGACGCCACAGGAGCGATGGGTGGATGTGGTGCAGTCTGCTACTTGCCCCGAGGACCGCAAGGTGCAGGACGTGCTCACGCGCATCGCAGGCTACGACAACGTACCTCGCAAGAAGAACAAGTTTGTCAACTTCGTCACGAATAGTCTGGCGCTGCGCGACACGGTGCTTGTAGAGAAGGCTTGGACCATCTATGAGACGGCCTTCAAGGCCTCAGCCCCTGAAGCCAATGAGGTGGCACCCGTGGAGGAGACTGCCAGCAAGAAGCGGCCAGCAGAGACGGAGATGGAGGAAACTACAACTAAAAAGAGTAAGACTGAGGACAAACCTGTTAAGTGGAGCAAGTTGATCAAGTCTGCACTCAAAAATGCTGGCAAGGAACTGGAGATGGATGCGTTGCGTGAGCAGGTGCTCAAGCAGATCCAGGAAAAGAAGCTGTCGACGAAGAGTGAGAAGGAGCTCAAGAAGGAGTTTAAGGCTTCCATCAAAGAGAGCGATAAGTTTGCGGTGGTTGAAGTCGTGCGTCTGAAGTGATGATAGAGAACAGATAGACCACATGTGTAGACTCTAAGAGGATGCAATAGATAGGCATTGTCTTCTAGGTTCATGTCCGACTGTTTTGACCTCCTGAAGCGTGGTGGGGTAGACAGAACCCCTGCAAGAAACGTCTTAGCAGTAAGCTAGCGTCTCAATCGCAGACATGGTTGCGTGGATGAATTGAATAGCTGCGATTATAGAAGATCATACCAGACTGGAAGCAGCCAAACTCGAATGAGGCACGTGTCTTCTACACTTCGAAGTTTAGATCGTAAGGAAGTGTTCGACACTAGCACAGACGCCAATGGAACATGTAGCAACTTCTAAATACATGTAGCCTCTCACGCACTGAAAGCTCTGTCACTGACCTGACAGTGTCAGGTCAAGTTGATCTTCTCGTTTTTCGCGTGATTGGATTGTGCAGACCGGCCTGGGATAGCATTTGGGGCTTTGCTGATTAATTAATTCTTGATGTTAGAGATTCAGTCAGCAATTTTGCGTTCACAGCACCATAATCGACTGACTTCTGAGCCTAACGATGCGTGTGAGCTACGTCTTCCTGGTGGCAGCGACCACTCTCCTCGCTACCTGCGACGTTATGGCGGCTAGTCCGAGCGCGTTGTCCAAGACGTCCGTCGACGCGGTTAACGGCCACGTCGACATCAGCACGCGATCGCTGCGAATGCTAAAGAAGAAGACGGCAGCGGTTGACCCCGACGATGAAGAGAGGGTGGCTGAAGCGAGACAAATGGACTCGGAGATCCTCGAAAAAATTGTCAATGACCACGCGTACGCCAAGCAGGTTTACCGTAGCTGGCTGCAGAATGGCCAAACCAAGGAAGACATTGAGAACCGACTGAAGACTCTGGGCCTGCTCACCAAGTACGGCAATGTCGTCAAGCAGTACGGTCAGTACTTGACGAATCTCGAAGAACGATCTGTCTAATCAGCTCGAGGATAGAAGGCGGAAATGTACAAGCATTTAACAGCTCATCAAAACAACTTTGACAAGTCGCTACCAGGTAGCGTGTCCAGAACAAGGCGAAGATACCGCACTGACGAAATTTTCTCCATAAAATACTTTTTTTTTTATTGTTTCAACTTGTTTTTTGGATTCAGCGTCCAGTTGGCCGAAGACGTCAGTCGATCTGGACTGCATGTAGTAATCTACGCCGCAGCAGCATCGGAAGGAACAGCGTCTGTCTCGGTCGTTTCAGCCTTTTCAGTCGGTGTAGTTTCGTCCTTCTCTGATGTCGATTCCTTTCCCGCCGTCTCGGTCTCCTTCTTTGCAGCTTCCTCTACCTTCTCAGCAGTCTCAGTAGTCTCCGTTGTCTCCTCGGTCACAGCCTTCTCTGCCTCCTTTGGTGCTTCCTCCTCCGTCTTGGCCTTCTTGGCAACCTGCTCGTCGTTCTCCTCCGTCTCGTCACGCTCCTGGCGCTTCTTCGAGCCTTCAACATCACCCTCGGCCTGCGCAGGCACCTCCTCCTTCTCCGCGGGTTTCTCCGCTACCTCGCCTTCCGGTGTCTCCTCCGTCTTCTCCACAGTGTCCGGAGCCACGTGACCGCGGATGAAGGCGTCCACCTTGTCGAACTTGGAGCTTGTGTAGTCGCCCATGATCTTGCCTTCCTTGTACACGCGGAAGTGCGGGAAGCTGTCCACTTCCACCTCCTCACACAGCGTCTCTAGCTCCTCAGCGCTCACCTTGGCGAACGAGACTGTCTCGGCCAGCTCCTCTGCCAGCTTCTCCACCTTGGGAGCCACCAACTTGCAGCCACCGCACCAGGGCGCAGAGAAACAGGCAACCAGTGGCTTCTCGGTCGCAGCGGCCACAGCGGAGTGGAAATCTTCGGCTGACGAGATGGCGATCATCACTCTTGACTTGTTCAGGTGAAGCTTGGGCAGGTGACTCGGAAGCGGCAAATTGCAGAATGATCGATCGAACCTCCAGGCGGACATGCCAGCCACATACAAGTGGGTTCACTCTGGGACTTGCCCTCGCGCATACAAACTCCAAGTCCATTGACCGCGCTGCTTTCCTTTCCGCATTCCGGATCTCTCCATCTGACGTCAGTGTCGCATTCGAAATTCTAGATAACGGCTTTTGGCGGGAAAAGATCGCGCCACACCAAGTTTAACACCACTTCAAGTTTACCTACATTTGTAGTTTCAGCTCAAAATCTAAATTCGCGAGGTAAACCTACAAAAACGTACAGACTAGCGACCAGTTGCATCATTGCGTGCGTGTCCACGAGCCAGACGGCGTAGAGGAAGTTCGCAGTCACATGATGGACATCAACGCTGACCCCAGCGAGCTCAATTCCAGCCTCCCCCAGGCTACGAAGGCTGCCGCAATGACCGCCGACATGGAGGAGAAGACGCCGCCAAAAGGCTGCAAGAAGCAGCTCGTGGCCTGTCGCATCGAAGGCCACAAGATACAGAAGAGGCTCTCGCCTAAGAAGAAGGCGCTCGACCCACTGCGCTATCTACCGGACCACGGCGGGTACTACGCACTGTTTACTATCGCCGCGTACTTCGAGGCCGAAGGGGACGAAGCTACAGAACGGCACCATGTTGTGCAGCGAAGCTACAAACAGTTTTGCACGCTGCATTCTCGAGTAAGTGTCTAGTTCGTCTATTTCGTGGTGATATTCTGAGTGGCAAAAGTGCTAAACTGTGGTGTGCATCTATATTTTTCTAGCTGTTGAAGACGTATCCCAAGTCGCATTTGCCGAAAGGTTTACCCGCAATGCGCAACAAGAGATACGACAACGAGTACATTGAAGAAAAGCGCAACGAATTGACAAAGTATTTGGCGCAACTGATGCAAATTCCGGAAGTCAAGGCGTCAAATGTGCTGCGTGATTTCCTGGAAGCGTCGACGGCTGCGGAGGACAGCAGCGACGACGAAGATGGACTTGTGACTCCGTCGAGAATGTTGGAGGGGCTTCCGGGTACGATCGTCACTGTGCGAGCTGGACAATCATTCTCAGTGACATTGCCCCTGAGTGCTGCGGGGGATGTGGCGTCGTGGCAATTTACCACCAAAAAGCACAATATTGGCTTCAGTGCCACTTTTGAAGGAGAAATGATTCGTGCATACTCACGGGAAGGAGCGGATGTGAAACCGGTGAAGGGATTTTATCGATGCACCACCGCTGGTACATGCACTCTTACGTGGGACAACACGTATACTTGGAGTAAAGCCAAGGTGCTAATTTACTGGGCGGAGGTGGAGTCGCAGAATGGGACACCGCAACAGAGTACACAGCGTCACGCGTTAACAGCGTCTGCTACATCACAAGATGGAACTGTGTCAACTGAAAACACAGAAGCTGCATTGACGGGTAGTGGATCAGATACTGTGGATATGGATAATCGCCGACTCGGATTTATTGAGCACACCCGAAGCAACTCGATGCATCCGCGGCATCTGGTGAACTCATCCATTTCACTGCTTTCTAAGCCGTTTGTGCACGGTCATGACGATGGCTCTGCACATGGAAAAGCCCGACGTTTGATCCCTGGGAGAGCGACTTCAGCCCCTGCGCTCACGATTCCGAGCTACTTACAAGCTTCGGAACACGGTCCTCAAGTGAAGGCTGGATCGCTTATTATTCAGCGCAGTGTCAAGTTCCGTGGACGCAATTGGTATCGCAAGTGGTTCGTCCTGGACCCTCGCAAATGTGTTCTGCGGTATTATGATTCGGAGGCTGCTGCTCGCCGAGGGTTGTCACTGGCCAAGCTCAATCTGACCAACAAGCACGCATCCCTGGCTATCACCAGCAGTCTGAGCTTGGACGCCGCTCCTACGCCCTATATGTTTCTCATCCGTACCAAGAAACATTGCTGGAAGATCTGTGCGCCTTCACAAAGTGAGTACAACGAGTGGGAAAACGCCATCTCAACAGCCATTTTGACTGCGCAGCTCTCACGTCGAGGCAGGAAGAGCAAGAAGGCGATGGTTAAAGCGGCAAAAAAGTCTGCAGTGGTGCGAAAAGATTCTCAGGCAAGTGACTCGGAGGATGAGACGCCGAAGGCTGGCGCAATGACGGACATCAATGGCAATGATGTGGCAACAATGAGCTCTTGTCGCGACCCAGATAGACCACTGAGTCCAATTGAAGAATCAGACGACGATGATGATGACTCGGACAATAAAGACGATGGAGATTCTGATGATGACGATGAATCTGAGTCCGACTCAGACGATGAACTGCATGAAGGCGACGACATTGAAGTTGTCCAACCTATTGTGGACACTGGCTCGCCGATGCACATTCAAAGCGAGGCCGTTGGAAGCATGCCGGACTTGCAAAAGCTTCCATTAGAATGGAAGCTTGGTCTTGCTGCCGTGCTGAATGTGGCGCTTTTGTCAGTGCGATCCGCCCCCACTGTGGTCATTGTGCTGGTGCTGTTTATCATGGACTGGTACTTGCTACTCCTGTACATGAAAAACACAAGCGACAATGAACTGAACTCGTCGTCAATGGCAAAACCCAAGACGGAATAATTTAAAACGTAAAAGAGAAAGGAGCGATTGTTTTTTGTGTGAAGCGAGAGTTAGTTGTCTATCTTGTTGCTCAGTAGTTCGAGGTAGTCCGGGTGTTCCCACACATCCAGGCGTTTAGCTAGTGTTGGGAATTCACGCTCGATCGTGGTGAGAATGTGGTTAATAACCAACTCGTTGCCCTTCTGGTTGAAGTGAAGCCCGTCGTATTGGCAAGCACAGCGCTCCTGCTCATGCATTTCATTCATAATTGTATGGAAATCCAGCACTGAGACGTTCAAGCTCTCCGCTTCTTCGATACATGCACGAGCGTATTCACCAACGCCGTCATTGGAAAAGTCGAGTTCTCCGTCAGAATCCGACCAAACTTCGCGTCGCGCCCGATCGTTCACTGCAGGTGGGGTGATCATCAGTATGGCGGTGTCTGGGGCTTTATTTTGAACTGCTTGCACAATTTCGCGAAGATTGGCTCGGTACTTGGGGATCGGCACGTGCAGCGCAGCTTCGTATCCCGATAGCAGCGCCGAATCATTGCCACCCAGCCAAACGGCCACGAAAGCTGGAGGTTCTGGCCAAGAACTCAGCTCCTTCTTGAGACTCGGAAGAGCATGTTCGACGAAAATCTCGGTGCTGTAGCCATAAAGCCCGCGGACTATGACATCAGCCGAGCGAGTGTAGCGGTGCTGCAATTGAGCCACCCAGCCTCCAACGTCAGGATCCGTCCCCTCCTGAGTCAGCGAGTCTCCTAGAAGCAACAATTTTGGCCGCAGAGATGTTGTCGACGCCGCTCTGTACCTGGTAGACGTGGTGAAGGAAGTACGCCGTGCCAAGAGGAGACGGCGAAGCGTCAACATGGCGGGTATCTTTACTCTGGGTCCGGAATCAGGATTTGGGATAAGACAGTGAAACGTCACACCATTATGCAATGTTGTACTTATAAGTTAACGGCGGACTCGAACGTTCGTGAAATCTACGATGGTGCTGTCTGGTGCCCATGGATCAGTCTCGATAAAGTCTTCATAATGTGGGAACTGCCAGTGCTCTAGTTTTTGCGCCACATCTTCGAACTCGGCCTCGATTATTTCGCGGAGCTTCTCGTACATCAAGGCGTTGCCTGTTGTATTGAAGTGCAAACCATCCTCGAGCAAGTCCTTGCGTTTCCGCTTTGGCAGGCTGTTAAAGTACGTGTGCAAGTCTAGCACAGGAACGCCTACGCGTTTTGCCGTATCGACACAGGCACGAGCATATTTCCCTGCCATTTCGTTTGAGTGAGAGACTAAACCCTTCTTGTCCCCCTTGTTCGCCTTGGCGTTCTTCTTTTGAACTGCGTCGTCAACGTACGGCGGCGTGATAAGCAAGATCCGTGATGTGGGTGTTATAGCTTGAAAGTCGAGCACCAGTTTGGCCAGGTTTTCCTGGTACTCGTCAATAGGAATGTGACTTTCAGAAGAACCTCCTTCGGGCAATGCAGCGTCATTGGCGCCCAGCCAAATTGTTATCAGAATCGGCGAGTAGCTGAGGCCGATGATCTCGTCTTGAACTATCGGCATCGCATGCTTCAGATACCATTTCGTGTTGTAACCCGCGAGTCCTCGACAAACCACATCGACGGTGCGTCTGCAATCGCCTTGGAGCATTGTGGCCCAGCCCATAGAGGATGGAAGCAAGCCCTTCTCCGTCAACGAATCTCCTACCAGTAATACTGCGGGACGTAGCCTGTGGTGGAAACCAACTCGAATCATTACGGGTTCCCAAGCGCCTAATGACCAGGAGATGAACGCTCCGATAACAAAGATGCCGAGAAGCAAACGTTTGGTACTAGAAGAGATGCAAGCTGGCCGGACAGGCGGTGCTGGTTGTGGCTTTAAGTACGGCAAGTGGGATGAAGGAGGTGATGGCTGTGAAGACAGCGACGAACTGGATGAGCTCGACGAACACGACGACGCTGGGCTTGGAGGAGAGCGCACCATGCTGACACGAGTGCTGAAGAGTTCACCGAGCCGAATGGCTGTGAATTCGATAGCAGGAAGCTCACCATCACGTGATGTGCGCTGTGGGTGTCCCATGAAGGAGTCATCGAACTCGTCGTTTAGAGTACATTTACGAACTTGTACATGTATTACTACGGATTCTAGGTCTCCAAGTTGGTTGTGTTGTCATCGTCTGAAAGCCACGGATCTGCCTCGATCCATGTTTCATAACTTGGAATCTGCCAACGATCGAGTTTGTGCGAAATATTGGGGAAAGCGACGTCGATCTTCTGGAGGAGCTGCTCGTACATGAAGTTGTTGCCTCTCATGTTGAGGTGCAGTCCGTCCTCGAGTACGTTCTTGCGATCCCAGTCGGTCATGTTGTTGAAATACGTGTGGAGATCCAGCACGGGCAGTCCTAACTTGTTCGCCGTCTCCACACAAGCGCGAGCGTAGATTCCAGCCATTGTGTTGGAGTGAGCGACCATGTCTTTCATGTCGCCCTTGTACTTTCGAGCATTTCTCTGCTGGGTCTTGTCATCGACGTACGGCGGGGTAATAAGTAGAATTCCAGCATCTGGAGCCATAGTTTGGAAATGAAGCACAAGCAAGACAAGGTTTTCCTTGTAGGACTCGACAGGAACGTGCTGAGCCATTGCAGTTCCATTGGGCAATGCGGCGTCGTTGGCTCCCAACCATATCGTGATCAAAGTGGGCATGTACGCTCCGCTAGAGATTTCTCCCTGGATACTTGGGACTCCATACTTCAGATACCATCTACACAGTCACCATCACGTACATGAGTCAACAAGATGCTCGTTCACATAAAATTTCTCGAAAATCCTTACTTGGTGTTGTAACCGGAGAGTCCACGGGGCACCACGGTAACTGAGCGTCGATAGTCGTGCTGTAGCAAGGTGACCCAGCCATTGTTCTTGGGAATGGTGCCCTTCTCGGTCAGAGAATCCCCGACGAGTAACATGACGGGGCGAAGTTGGGGACGAATGCTGGTCCTTTCAAGAATACCTTCCCAAGCACCAAAGGACCACGCGATGTACGCAGCCATGGCAAAGAACGCCAGCGCAATCCGCTTAGGTGCCGTGTAGTAGGTAGCCAATGCAGGTACCGACGACGTCGTTGGAGACGGCAGCTTCGGCTTCACAGGAGGCGAGGCCATGGCGGAATTGTAGGCCGACGAGAAGCTTACACCAAGGCAAAAGTGACAATTTCGGCAGTAAACACGATCGCCACAGATTCACCATCGTGTGACACAATCCCACAAGGTGTTCCAAGGCCGCTCTTGTATGATACACACCCAGTTTGTATCTGAGTGACTAAAAGTTAGTCAACACGTCAGCATTGGCAGTTACCGAGATCATGATAAGCAAACCCCTCAGAGTGCAAGACACTTCGATGCAAATACGAGTTCTATGATATAATTTAGCTATTCGATCAATTGCTTCGGAGCGTACGAGTACTGTTGGTACCATCGTGTGTATCGTCCGGAATCCACGGGTCGCTCCGGACCAGTGTGTTAAAGTTTGGAAGTTGCCAGCGTTCGAGTTTGCGCACTACACCCGGGAACTCGGATTTGATCTTTTCCATTAGCTGGTCGTACATCAACTTGTTGCCTCTCGTATTGAGGTGCAGTCCGTCCCCCAGCAAATTATTGCGTCTCCACTTGGGCATGTCGTTGAAATACGAGTACAAATTCAACACGGGGAGCCCCAATTTGTGCGCAGTTTCGACACAAACTTGCGCGTATTTACCTGCCATTTCGTTCGTGCGGTCGATCACTCCCGTTTTGTCCCCATCATTCTTCCTAGCACGTCGATGGCGCTCCATGTCGTCCACGTGAGGTGGAGTGATCAATATGATCCTCGCATCGGGTGCCAATGCCTGGAACTCCCGGACAATCATGATGAGATTGAGCCGGTATTTCTCAATTGGAACATGCTGCTCCGAGTTGCTTCCGTTCGGTAATGCAGCATCGTTGGCCCCAAGCCACAACGTGATGAGGACAGGAGTGTAGGAGCCGCTGATGATTTCTCCTCGGATAACCGGCATCGCGTATTTGAGGTACCATCGAGTGTTGTATCCCGACAATCCACGGGGCGCGACGTTGGCAGACCGAGTGTAGTCGTTCTGTAGCAAGGTGACCCATCCATTGGACTTGGGGTTTGTGCCCTTCTCAGTGAGCGAATCGCCGGCGAGCAGCACCGTCGGACGCAGCTTTGGACGCAGGCCTGTCTCGATTAGGAAGGCTTCCCAGGCACCCAACGACCACGCGATGTATGCGGCCAGAGCGAGACAGGCCAGCAGAGTACGCTTGACATTGATGGACGGACGCCTGAAAGACTCCGGTAAAGCGAAGAGAGGCGAGGGCTTCGTGGGCTTAATAGGCGTGGGGATCATGTTCGGAGGTGGTGGCGACGCCTCGGCTCGGGCTGTGGCCCGATGGAGGGCAATTCCGGCAGTGAGTGCTGTAGATGTGCCACATTGGAGCTGTAGGGAGTCTCACTGACGGATTATGCCCCATCTTTGGTGCGTGAGTGTGTGACATTCATTTCGGAATGGGGAGCAGATCGGTTTTAAGAGCTTATTAAAAGGCAATTTACAAATGATGAGTGAACATGCAGGTAATATGCTCTTAAAGTGATGGGTTACAGAAAGTTAGCCCGACTTTCTCATCGTTATCATAACGAGCAAATGCGCGTAGATTGTTTGCCAATTTGACATGAATGCAAAATGATTCGAATTACATGTGCACGGTATGCTAACACCATGACTTTCATGTTTCCTTCGCTCTCTCTTCATGCACCAACGTGGCTTCAGACACGATTCGTAAAACACCAAGAGCTGCTCGCGAACTGTAGTATTCCATTTGGTATCAGCTGGTGTGACACTGAAGATGCCACAGGAACATGTGCATCGATTCGCTAGTAATCAGATCATCGTTTAAGCAAACGAGTGGTGACAAGACCGAATTACACGCACTCTCCATTTGAGCCGTCCTACAGCTCTGGAAAAGATAGGCCGGATCACACAGAGTGCATTTCCTGCCTATCCTCATCTGGGCACTGGAATCTGTGCCAAGATTTCCTCGAAGTAAACTGGATTGTTGAAACGCTACAGCTGCATATGCACAAAGTGCATGCACACTATTACGCGGTGCGGCCACAGTAGACTACTGTCAGTAGTAGATTCATGGCTGCTACGTTCATTCAAACCCCTTTAACAGTGAAGCCATTTGCTTTCAGTAAGTGAAGTACATGTACATGTATCATGGTAGCCGATTCCAGTTGGGGATATCCCAAACCTCCAGGCGAGACATCAACGCTGGAAACGCGTCTGCAATCTTTGTGCGCAGCAGCCGATCCATGAGTCGGTTCCCCCATGCCGACAAGTGCAGCCCGTCTTCAAGGCACATAGTTCGCTCGCGAGCTGACATTGCGTTGAATAGAGAATGCACATCCAATACCGTCACCCCGACTTTCCCTGCTGTCTCCACGCACACCCTAGCGTACTCGCCTGCCATTGTATTCGAACGGTCAAGACGACCGGTCTTGGAGCGCATCTGCCGCGCAGCGTCGTCCACATGAGGAGGTGTGATCAGTAGCAGCTCAGCATCTGGAGCACTTGCCTTTAACATGTATACAATTGTCTCCAAGTTGGTAGCGTACGCTTCCAATGGCACGTGCTGTCGCGCCGATGGTCCGTCTGTCAGTGCTGCATCATTTGCTCCTAGCCACAGCGTGATCAAAGATGGAGAAATGCTGCCGTCAGACAGCTCACGTTTGATAACAGGCAGCGCGAACTCGATGAACCACCTGCCAATGGAATGGGAGAAATAAGCTATTGCCAGTCGGAGAATGCCATGCTGGGACAACGTACTTGGTATTGTAGCCCGAAAGTCCGCGGGGAAGGACGTCGGTCGACCGTTGGTAGCGATGCTGCAGTAGTGCCACCCACCCGGACTTGTCAGGGTTGGCACCGTTCTCCGTGATAGAGTCACCCAAGAGATACAGCACTGGCCGGCGGTCCCTGAAAGTTACCTGCATCCATGCCCCGAAATATGAAGCGAAATAAACTACAGCCACGGCGGCCACAACTGGCACGAGGCTGCGCAGCGACACACGCGCGGAGGCCATCAAACTTAATGAAAATGAGAAACCGGTAGTGAAACCGGTGGGATAGGCAAGCGGAATTGTTTTATTTGCAAGTGACCATCTATCTATCCAGGATACATGTTGAAGCTTCACTCAGGTCGACTAGACCATTAAGAAAGCTACGCATTCATCCAGGTGCGGAAGTTGGGGAGCTGCCAGACTTCAAGTTGCTTCGCCAGGTCGGGGAATGCCTTAGTAATCTTGACCTGCAGTTGTTCGTCCACCAAGCGGCTGCCCTTTGCGGTGAAATGCAGTCCGTCATCCAAGCACGCAGCACGTTCACTCTCCGACATAGCGTTGAAGAACGAGTGCAAATCCAACACGTCTACGCCAACCTCCCCAGCGACCTCCACACATGCTTGTGCATATTCGCCAGCCGCAGCGTTGGTGCGTTCAGCGCAGCCGACTGGGGAGCGGGACTTCCGGACGGCGTCGTCCACGTGCGGCGGGGTGATTAGCAAAATGTGAGCCTGCGGAGCTTTAGCCTGGAAAGAACGGACGATCATAGCCAAATTCTCCTTGTATGTTGCTAGCGGGACGTGCTGGCGTGCTGCGGTGCCATTCGGAAGGGCAGCGTCGTTGGCACCCAGCCACAACGTGATCAAAGACGGAGAGCGCACTTCACCGGATAGCTCGCGCTCAACCACGGGCAAGGCCGACTCAATGAACCACCTACCCATACAGACGAAAGCGTCAGTAAAATATTGCATTGATTCAATGCAGCCCATCAACTAGCAACGAGTCGTACTTGGTGTTGTAGCCTGACAACCCGCGTGGAACGATGTGGGCCGATCGGTTGTAGCGGTGCTGCATCAGTGCGACCCAACCGGCATTATCCGGATCGGTTCCCCGCTCTGTTAACGAGTCACCCGTGAGGTAAATAACCGGTCGGGGTGTCGGTAGCGTAGCAGCAGCGTTGACGGCGTCGGAGGTGCTCATCACAATAGACTTCCGGGGCGAAAATGATAGTGATGGAGTTTTGACATGCAATTATTTTGCACCAATCGACGCGTTGAGTGAGATTTATATGAACCAATCAGGTTTCTTGTCCGTTACGAACCAACTTCAAGTACGTCAGCAAAGAGTCGCGTGGGCACTTTGCAGCGATGGTCTCCTCTAGAAGAGTATCATCACCAACATCGTCCCTTTCAAGTTATGGTGGCTCATGTAAATACCAACAAGCCTGCAAGACTACACTGGCAGGTGGTCACAAAGATTTCGAGCAGCTTTCCGTCGACGATGATCGCGAGGTAGCAAGACGAGTTCTCGCAGATTTAGAGGGACTTTGCTTCGATGAAGACAGCGATGAAGAAAGTGGACATGAAGACGAATATGAATCGAGTTCGGAATGGGGATCGGAGACGTCATCGCGCAGTTCACGTGGTAAGCGGAATGCAGGAGGAATGACTCTCGAAGAGCTCACAGTGGCAGTGAATGCTGCCATTGAATACCATCGTCCGACGAACTCGGCGGTTGTACAACTAGAGACAACGCTGGAGGGCAAGGAAGACGACAACCTATTCAAGTGCTCCAAAGGCCACCGTTCTCGCTCTCGCCGCCGTCATCAACGAAAGGATTTATCTACAATGTCGTCTTCAAAACGAGATTCAGTTTTAGAAATGTTCCAGGATATGTTGGAGAGGAAAGAAAAGCACTTCTACGCGCTTCGAGCCGCGAATGTGAATGTTGTAGCTGAGGACAACCAAAGCCAAGGAGCCTTTGCAAGCTCTGTCAAGGTTGACCAGCAGCAACAGACTACGGCATACGTGAGGGATCAATTTACCGAAACCGAGAAGTGCTCGCATCGTCGATCTCTCGAAGCAGCGTTCGGCGTTGCTGAATTCGACATCCCACCACTATCACCATCATCGAGCGTGGGCTTTGAGTATGCTGCGACCCCAAGCAATCTAGTGCGACCAATTGAAGTTGGCCCAACGCTTGCAGATCTTACTCGTACCCGTAAGCGGCAAGTTTTGTCTTCTCACCGACATTCTGCTTCTGAACCTTCATGGAGCTCATCTTCTTCGTCATCGGCGACTGATACAGGTTACCAATCAACGTTTGCCAGTGAACACAGCCGTGGCAGTGACAACAGCAGATCCAGCAGTAAAAGCAGTGTTAGTAGTCGGCATCGCCACAACAGCACAAAAAGTAGCAGCAAAGCCAGCACAACGCCACCACCAAGCAAATGTAGTGCAAGCCAACATCAAATTCAACAGCATGCAGAACGAGAGCCACCCACCAAGACTACAGAGCTGAGTGACGGACAATCTGCGCTAACCCTGAAGGATCAATCCGAGGCTGGAGTCTCACATCTGCCTGCAGACCAGTCACAAGTGCCAAGCAGCCCTGAGCTAGTGGAATGGGAGCTAGATCTTTCCAACTTTACTTTTTGAATTAATGCTTGGCCTTTTGTTATCTAGGGCTTATCAAACTCTGCAATGTTTGCAATTTCCTACACGTTGTTGATTTTCTCGTGCGTCCTCCGCATTTCCTCCACAGATTCAGGGAGTGCCTTATTGCTGTAATCACGCACCAGTACCGAACTTATAGTGCCCAGAAGCATCATACTAGCGGTGATTGCCAATAGCAGCGTTACATGGACCGGTGGTCCGATGAGATATCCATTAACAAACTGCGCAGCTACAGAGCCTGCTCTTCCAGCAGCCGAGAGTGTACCCATACCAGTCGTACGCACGTCCGTCGGGAATGATTCAGCAGACATGAGATCGATTGCATTCCAACCTGCAGTGCTGAAAGCGTTGAAGCCACTGGCTAGTAGTACTATGGTTGCGGCACCCGACGCTGAGGAGTTCGCATAGGCAAACCCAGTAGCGCAGCCAGCCGATAGCAGCATGGAAATGGCGAGAATCCGACGTCCACCGAGACGATCCATTAGCAATGCAGTCATGATATTGCCAGGAAGGTTCGCAGCGGCGTAGATAAAAGCGTTGGCGAACGGATTTTCGAGACCAATTCGCTTAAACAACATGGTAATCCAAGTGGCAAGACCGTATGACCCGAAACTCAAGCAAAACCACGACATCAACAACGATATTGTCGTGCCACGGAGTACCGGATCGAACAGTATTCCATACGCAGACAACGAACTCCTCTCCGTCTGAATCCCGGGATCTGATGGCCCAAAGACAACGGTGTATCCGTTCACCTCGCTAGCATCAGTGTTATGCTGCGATAACAGAGAACTTGACTCGGTAACGTGATCCGCAGCGTCTCCGTTGGTAGTTTTAATGGTGTCCACAACCATCTCTGCATCTGTGAGCAACCGGCGACGAGCGAAGAATTGCGCGCTTTCAGGCACATATTTGTACGTAAGCATCCAACACACGAAACTCGGTAATGATACGATAGCTGCAAACGCACGCCATGAATACATCGCGTCAGGACGACCCAGCATAAACCAAGCCAGCCCAGCCGTAAAGACTGCACCCTGCGAGTTCCGCTATGAGTTAGTAAGAATTGTAAGCGAATTGAAAACTGTTTTACATACCACCATCCAGTACGCAGCTACTATTGTGACGTAGTAGCCTCGACGATTCGCAGGTACATGCTCCGAGCACAAAGTGAACAAGGCTGGTACGGTGCCTCCAATGCCTAAGCAAAAGCATCGAAAATGTCAAAAATCTGTTGAAAACTCCCAGCTCCTGCAGTCTAGACACATACCAATACCGGCACACGTCCGGAAAGCGATCAACGCGTACACGTTCGGCGACAAGGCCGACAGGAGTCCGAAGATACCGTTTAGTAGCAACGAATAGAGTAAACTCTTGCGCCGGCCAATACGGTCACTTAGAGACCCGAACAGAAGTCCTCCAGTGAACATCCCAGCGAAGATAGCAGCCGCCAATAAGCCTAAGCACACAACCAGTCAGCTTAAGATTCCTGCGTCGAATACCATTCAGCGTCTTACTCTGCTGTGCCCGAGTGAGCACAACGCCCTCCTTGTCCTCGTACACCGCCAAAATGTACCCAATGGAGAGGATCTCGACTGCATCAGCGGCATTGCCCAGACCTAAAATACTGCAACTTCCCCCTTTCAGCACTTGCCACACAAGCGAACATGGCAATTATCGCTACGCACAGCACAGCGCGAAGTTGGAAAACACCGTCGCTGATATTGGCAATAGCCTGCACATACACAATCACTGTCAACACAAGCACACCATAAGTTCGTTGCATTTGCACTGCTCGTACGTGCCGTAGCTGCTCGATCCGCAATAGTCTCGCACTGCCAGAGGCTTCGCTTGTCATTTTGCCACGCAAATTGAAACTGCTAGATTTTGACCACCATTTGTTCGAGCTCTGATTACCCAATCACACGCGAGAAGCTCACTTATCTTGGTTGGCAAGAATGGGACGACGACGCTCCAAGTGGAAGGACAACAAGCGCCTGGATCGCGGCAGCCAATTGCTGCATCATGCTAAGGCTGGAGACTGCGTAGCGCTAAAAGCGCTCCTGGATGAATCGAATGAAGAATCGAGCGAGTGTTTGCAGCTCACACAGGACCATAATGGCTCGACGGCGTTGCACCTCGCAACCAGTGAAGGGCACTGCGAAATGGTGCAATTGCTTCTGCAACTCGGAGCTGGTGAGGTCCATTTAGCTGGCGGACGGAAGAAATATGCACGTACGCCACTGCACGAGGCTGCGATCAATGGACACTTGGAAGTCTGCCGCCTCTTAGTGAACTTCGGACTCTTGGTGGACTGCCACACCACGAGAGGACGCACACCGCTCATGTATGCTGTGAAAGGCAACTTTGTGGAGCTAGCGCGATACTTTATCAAAGAAGCAGGTGCCAATGTGAACGAACAGAACGAGATGGGGGTGACGGCAGTATATATTGCGTGCCAGGACGGGCAGGAGGACATGGTAAAGTTCCTTGTCCAAGAAGCACACGCGGATGTGAATTTGAGTAATCGAACCAACCATGCACCGCTCCATGAAGCAGTCGCCGGTGGGTTTACGGCCGTAGTGGATTTCTTGCTGAACAACGGAGCGGACAAGTACGTCGTGGATAAGATGGGCGTGACGGTGTGGCACGAAGCTGCGGGCAATGGATCTGTGGACATGCTGGAGCTGCTAGTCCAGCACGACGTGTCACTCCATCCGAACGGCCAGGAACAAGTAGACAAGGTGATGGCTCGACATCCGTTCCACTATGCAGCAGTGGAGGGTAAGGCAGACTTTGTGCAAGCACTTCTGAAGAAAGAGCTCGTGGACGTCAACTTCGTGGATAGTGATGGCTGCACTGCACTCTACTATGCAGCTGCAAATGGTCACGTGGATGTCATGCAAGTGCTGCTGAGCTCCGGTGGCGACCCAAATGTTGTCTCCATTCGTCGATCGCCTTTGCATTGCGCTGTCGAGTGGCACCGTGTCGAGTGCGTGAAGCTACTGCGTCAGCATGGTGCCGCGTTGGATGCGAAGGACAAGGACGATCTCACGCCTGTCAAGGTGGCAGAACAAAAAGGCTTTTGCGATCTGTTGGCGCTTCTCGATGATGGCGATGCGACGGCCCCGTAAACCTCAACATGGTGGACACGAGAACTGATGAAGTCGCAACGAACCTTTGCACAGCCAACTGTCCTAGCTGTTCTATGCGCGGCCACTTCATAGTAATTATATAGTCAGCCTGGTAATTACCATTCCACTGCGCAATGGACCAAGAGCTTGTCATTTCTAACTCCACTAGCACAGATCTTGTCGCTGTAAGATCCGATTGCACGACTTGAACAACCTGGTCATCATGGTGATTATGATCAAGGTCTAGCTAGGCCAATCCGATCGCTCGAATGCAAGATCTCCTACGACGATTCGCTAGAATAAGTTCTAGACTTTTCGGCGAATGGTAGGACGCCCAAAGACGTGGATATAGCCAATCAGCGCAGATGTCCTACCTGGCCCATGTCTGACGTTGCGAGCCTCGACCAAAACTGAAGCGCGCCACGCCAGCCGCCACGCACTTCAGAATTGCATTTCCAGTCGAGTACTGAAGCCCCACAACAACAAGAAGAAGAAGAACACACAGAAACGACCCATTCAATCAAGATGCCTGTCGAGATCAATACCCCCGAGGAGTTCAACGCCGCCATCGGCGAGAAGAAGCTGACGGTTGTGCAGTTCTCTGCGCCGTGGTGCGGCGGCTGCAAGATGGTGGCCCCTAAGGTGACCAAGCTGATGGAGTCGGACTTCCCTGACGTCAAGTTTCTCAAGGTGAGCGCGGAAGAGCTGGAGGATTTCTGCGAGGAGATCGACGTGGACAGCTTCCCGACGTTCCGCGTGTACAAGGACGGCGAGGTGGCGGCGTCGTACGTGAGCTCCAAGTTCGAGAAGGTGGAGCAGTTCATCCGTGAGAACGCGAAGTAAGTGGTGGCGATTTGCAACCGACTTCCGTGGCGCCTGCATTGCGGGCTTGGATATCCGACTTATTGGCGCGTGCTCTTGGCCATCTGTCGAACTGTTGGAGAGCACTCGAGTTTAGATGAGCTTGTCCTTAGCACTGCATATTTGTAGTGAAGGGCAGGGCGCCTACTAATATATTGAAATATAAAACTATTTCACCTGAACCATAACTGATGGTGTAGTGTTGTTGTGTTCCAGGCTATAACGAAAGATGCACCTTGAAAGCTTAGATTCTCGTGGTGCTTCGTGCGATGCCACGATGACTCACGAAGAGCTACGAAGAGTGACTAAAGCATTAGCTGTGCCAAGGTACAAGTACTACTACCAGTACTAGTGTAGTACACTTCGAGCCTAGCGATGGCTCGAGCGGCAAGCTGAATGAAATGGCAAAAATTTGGATACTATCCAACTACTGTACATGTACTTTGAAGTGTACCGCAAATAAAGTGTCGATTCAACTTGGATCTTCGCCGCAATGGTGATTGTAGCATAGACAACTCCCTGCTTGCTGTTAATAATTGCTCACTCAAAATGTGCATGTGCAAATAAGTACATGTACGCACTAACACGGAAACAAACAAAATCTCGATCGTAAGTCAACACACTTCAATTTAGCAACCGTTTTTGAGTACGAA